>NW_005187580.1:427746-510320 GCF_000239375.1 Pundamilia nyererei
CTCTGAATCCTGTGATAAACGTGCAGCAGAGACAATCACTGCACACACACAGGTTAAAAAAGGAGCCACGCCTCAGCTGATTAAAACGTTAGTGAGAGCAGAACAACACTTCAATACTTCAAGTGCAGAAACATCACATCACACCACCTCGCTGCACCTGTGTTTCCATAGTGACATCTTCCTGAGGGGACAAAATACCAATTAGACTGATTATTCCGACTTTAACATTTCATTAAAAAAAAAAAACAAAAAAAAAACAACACACTCAGAAGGCGATTTTTACAAAAGGTTGATGTGATAATCTCTGATGTTTAAATACAACTTAATATGCAAAAGAAAACGAGAGACACAGATAAAATCTTGGTGTTGATTTGTTATCAGCACATTAACAGGCAGATAATTCACAAAAACAAAGGTAAATTCTGTCACGTTGCCTAAAAAGCGTTTCAGGCCTTCGGCTCTCGTTCTGACTCTGCTGGATGATGTCAACACAAAGTGACAGCTGGGTCAAAAAATACACTTAAATTTAGAGGAGAGATACTGACAACGTTGTCACATCTGATTTTACTCCTTCGCTGGGCTTGTGTGGGTTATACTCAGAGTCCACTGACTGTGGTGGTACATTAAATCCTGCTAAACAAAATGTATGAATGAATTAATGTGACTATGGGTAGTGCCTTTTTAAGCAGGCTTTGCTCATTCGCATAAATACTTGTTGTGGACTAAGTGCTGCCACAGAAGCTTCCTTCATAATGGGTCAATAAGCATTCAAAGAAAAGAAAAATGTATAGATAAACAGTAAAACACATCAGATCTGTCCAACGCAGGGTGAATAGAACTTCTGATCCAGACACACACTGACCTTGCTGGGGATGGGAGCTGGAGGGTTTCCAGGGGAGTGGAGGGTGGGGATGACCGGAGCAGCCAGGGGGGTCTGTGCCGGCGTGCTGGGCTCGCTGCTGCTCATCTCCCCAGCAGAGGCTGAAGCCGAGCCAGACGCGGCCCCCTTCCCTCCTGCAGGTCGGCTGGGCTGCTGAAGGAATCGAGAAAAAAGTCCAATCAACAACAAGAATTACATTTCTTTTTTTTTAAAGAGAGAAACACTTTGCAAAAAGCAGCTAAGAGTAAATCATTTGTGTGGATGAGGCCAAAAAAGGTGTCCCTCTGCAAGCTGACTGCATTTAATTATTGTAGTTGGGGTTTTTTTGGCTTGACAGCTGTGATTCAGGATGTGGTGTCTACAAGCAACATGAGAAGAAGCACCATGAGAAATGTTAATAGCTGCATCTGACTGAGTTACAGTGCTGTGGAAAAGTCTTCCCTCATTTCTTTATATTTTCTTTCCAAGGATCCCGATTAAACAGGACAACTTTTAAACTGCACCATTAAGCACATTGTTACTAACAGACTGCAAAAAAAAATGTATAGCTCAATAAAATAAATATGTTGAAGAATAAAACATGGTCATAACAACACGGTCTTTAAAATTGTACGAACTCTGCCATAGATGCTGCATTTTCTTTCATGTTTGTGCATGATTTAATTAATCACTGCACCTCTTTCTCTTTCCAAGCGAAATGTAAAGACATTGGGTAAAGTTCACCACTTTTGCACTGTGCTCTTATTAATTTAACTCAACTTTGGGGCTGGATTTAGCTTCTCTATAAAATCACCTACATCAAAATAATTGTTAAATTATTTATCATTACATTTTTTTATTCTGCTAGCTGAGACCTGAACACCTGTATAATATTAAATGTCTATACAGTATATTAACAGATATCTGATTATTCATGCTCATTGTTTTGTTAGCTTCAGACCAGAAAAAGAGAATTTCAGTTTATCTAAAAATTGACTGAGTTGTTTATTAGCTGTTGTAAATTTCCCAAAGAAATATACAAATGGGCCCTTCTTCAGTAGACCTCAATAGTGACCTCAGACACAATTAAGACCTTAAAATAGAGAAAACAAATACCGATGTAATACTAAATGAGAAGTGCTAAAAATATATGAAAAAAGGTGTGCAGCAGATGGAAAGCAATAAGAAATAAAGCAAACTTTAGATGAATAAATGTAGTGTTGACATAAACATAAGATGTTTTAAAAAGTGTAAAATCTGTAAGATTAAAGTGGACCATCTTTTATGCTTTTGAACAAAAATACGATTCGTGTTACGAGTTATGTGCATAAATCTGATCTGCCTCGTGAAGTGAAAATAATAATCGCATGTTCAAATAACGCAGGCTGACAAAAGGTGGAAACCCTGATGATGTTGAAGACTGGGCTCACCTTTGGCCTTCTGGCCGTGGTCTGAAGAAGAGGAGAGGAAGCAGGTAAAGGTCAAAGGGCAGCAGGAGGAGAGGAGAGGAGGGAAGGGAAGGAAACAAACAACCAGGGTTAGTAATTCAAGGCAAAGTCATAGTAAAGAAAGATTCCAAAAAAATAAAAAGTAAGAATGAGTGGATGAAGCTGATATGACTTTAGGCCATTGTTGAATATTTGCTGCTTCACTCACAGTTGAAACCCTGTTAATGTATTCTTCTTGACAAGACGCCCCTACTTATATTACTATCATCTATCATAATAACATCTACACAGATCTCTGCTCTGTTTCTCTAATGATCTTTATTGTCTTAACTCATCTCTGGGCCTCATCTCATCCACCCATATGACCACAGTCTTGGCAACAACAGAGACACTGACTGGTACTGCCGCTGTGACCTCAATGACCGCATTGTATCTCAGTTAGCTTCATCTATGTCGAACTACACTCATACTGCTGAGGTAACAGCAGCATTCAGGTACAACATGTGTTTCAGACATGCTACACCGCAGGGTGGATGACAGGATTTGCAGTTGAGCTTGTAAAGAAACACTGTGCACTGTATAACACACATGGGTTACACTATTTTTGATTTCCTACCTCGAGGATGACAATGACAAATGCAGTTAAACTATAGATTCCCTGGTAACTTGTCCACAAGTCTTCAGTCACCCAGGCCTATAGACTAGCCAACAATCCCCTGTGAGGAATGTGTATTCCTCAGTGGGTTGGAGAGTGGTTTTTGAAACCAGTTGCAAAGTTGCGGCAACACAAATGCCCTTGTGATTGATTTTGGTAGCAGACTACCACGGCCGACTACAGTTTTCATGGAAGATACCAACTTGTCTGCAAACACTTGCCATCTAACCACTACCAGTAGTAAAACTTATGCAAACTGGGAATGCCTCCAAAATAAGAGATTGAAAGCAATACATTTTAAAACTTTTACTTTGGTGGTCTCCATTTATGGTTTGTGTTACACTCTGCAGTTTTACGACTGCTTAGCAAGTATTTGGGGAGTATATGCAGACAAGCTGGCATCTTTCATAAGTCTGCAAGGAGGTGCTCGGTACAGCACTGTAACCCAACTTCACCTACTAACAGCAAAAAACCTCCAACATTCGACTGGTAGAAATAAATTTTTCCCCAACTAACCAAAGGTTATCAGGGCTTCATAGACTGATCTCTAGGCCCAGGTTACATGACCTAATTATTTTCCAGCGGCATGAAACTGAGAAACTGAGTCGCTATTCAGCAGATTAAAATCATAGTCTGTTTTTCTACAACATACTAAAGTTCAAATTATTTTCTTTAAAGATCCTGGAAGTAAGTCTTGCGACTAGTAAGTCTAGATTTGCACATGGAAAAGATTTCTAATATATTACAAATGTACCAATTAACCATTGTCTCTGTTACCTGTAATTAGTGTTAAATTACAGAGGAAACAATCTTTGACGATACCAGAAAATTCTGAAGCATTCAGGCACTGCTACAATAAATCTACAGTTAACAATATTAATCTTTGCTTGTGACTATCACTTCATATTAAAGTACGTCTATGATGATGATTTAAACTTAACCCAAGCCTAACCAGACACTTGTATACTTTCTACCATATTCATGTAAAATGATCTGTTGCATCCAATTATCTTCCACTATCTGCCCTCAGTACACTCAATCAATATCCATCTCCATCTGGGCTTTGGCTCGTTATTGTTCTTTATTGGATTAAAGCACTACCATCCAACAGAAACTTGCCCAAGCTTATAGCTGTACCACCTAAGATCTGTCAGTCCTCTTAAACCACCATGTTGTGCTATAGTTGCCAGAACAAACTGTACTCAAACCACATCTGCCTGTTTGCCACATCTGCAAACAGTGATGGAAATCAACGAATAGTCTTGAGTAAGACATAGCTTCTGTATGATGAGGCTAAATAAAACAATAAATATGATACAAGGCAACTCAACAACTGCAAACACATGTAGAAGCATGGACAGCTACCGACAGCATGGGCAAAATAAACTTAGAAGTCAAAGAAAGAGCACAGCTGAGCTGCAAACACTTTTACTTTTATGCTGGGAATATTAAATATCAATGGTCTGGGGAAAAAAATGGGGAAAAAGGCAATTCCACCTTAAACAAAATGAGGACACATGACCTTTACAACAGCTCTGCCAACAAAACGAAAAGGATGATAACATCAACACAAGAAACCCAACAGAAAAAGAGCATCACATGGAGTTCTGTACCTTCCGGGGTGCAGGAGTCTGTCTCATCATTTTTGCAAGGGAAGAAGACATACACACACACGGTCACCCAGAAACATACAAACACACACACACAAACAGGAAGCTGATAAAACAGGCAAAGATCCACAGACAGCGGGTTCAGAACAGACAGGCGGAAAGCTGAAGCTGAACAGTCAGACAGGCAGCGGCTCAGGCCGGGGAGCTGCAGTGGTGCAAATGGCCGCGGCGATTTATTCCCAGGCTCCCCCTCCCTCCTTCTGTTCGTCCCTTCCTCCTGCTATCGTCCTCCTTTATGTCCTCTTTCTCTCATAATCCATTTGCCGGCGCCCTCTGTCAGCACCTCTCTTCTGCTCTCGCCTCTGATTAGGACTCGAACATCCCTCTGCCACGAGCCTCCAGCCTGCTGCCGTTTCCTGCTACACCGGAGACGCCTCTCCTCCCCTAACCTCCCTCTCCAACCCTCTGTCTCATTTCCCCCCCTCTTCTCTCTCTCGCTTGTTGGGATTTGTCAGCTGCTCCTGCATTACATCACTGTGTGCCCTCCTCCCTCCCTGCTGCTCACCCACTCATCACCACCTCTAACACAGACAGACAGGGGGGAGGGAGGGAGAGGGGGAGGGAGGGAGGGATGGGTGTAAAGTGGTGATTGGGGACAGACAGGGGAGGAAAGGGATGATGTGAGGGAGAGGAGGGCGGGACTGTAAATGGAGGTGAGAGGGAAAAATGAGCAGCCATGCTGATGCAAGCCTCTCTTATCTCCTAGCAACGCTGGCAGATCCTCAAAAAGGTTCATTAAAATGAGGCTGACGAAAACAAAAGGGGTGGGGGTGGGGGGGGCGACACCTGAGCGGCTTTATGAGGTCTGCCTTTCTTAGTGAGTCTTGCTATTTTTGAACTGCGCCTAACCGTGCTTTACATAGACACATACCCAGAGTACAGAGGTTAAGAAAGCCTCACATAAAAACTCAGAAATGCAAACATCATGACAGCCAGAGATAAGATCCGAACTTTAAAAGTAACATTAACTGTAGCAAAAGGATTTTTTTTTTTAATTTAAAAGGGAGATTTAATAGTTCGACAGTCTCCTAAAGAGCCGTCTAAGGAAGCAATCGTGATACCTTCCTCACTAATCTGTTGCTCTGCACCAACAGCTCAGCAGGAAGAGAGAGGGATATCTAAGAGGATTAATCCACAAAGTATAAGATACTCTGATTAGTTGTGAGTTTTAAACCTCGAATACTTTCACGTCATGGGCAAAAATAACATGGGGAGAAAATGTCCAATGAGGTTTTAGTAAACGGGCGATGTTTAAGAGTATTAGGAATCTGATTGTGGAGAGAAAAAAACAAAACAAGCAACAGGACGTCAGGCAGCGGAGGCAGAAAGAAAAACAGCTTATGAGTATCTATTACAGAGCAGCTTAGAGAAAACTGTCCTGTTCAAATATTAAACATATCTTTTCATAATCCACTCAAATTCTCTCCAGCACACAGACTAAGTGCTACTCTGAGAGCGATGGAGTGAGAGCGGCCGACAGACAGAGTGGATGCGGAGATGGGTGGAGATGTATCAGGTTCCTGCTTTCCCAGCACACAGAGGGAGGATCGCTGCCTCCGAGGTCACTGCAATGCAGCTTCAACGAAACGAAAGGAGATAAAATTACTGTCCAGAAAGCATAAATAAGCCCAAACCCTTAGCTGAGAAAAATAATGGCTTATGGGTCAAGCTTCAGAACAGCAGTACAAAAGCATTTTACTTTGCTTTTCCTTCGCTGAGTTTCCATTTTGGTCTTGTCTAACATTTCCTACTCTTCCTCAGTTTCACCGGCTCTGTGACTGAACATTTGATCCTCCTGCTTTAAAGTTCCCTCCTGATGTTCAAAGTCAGCTTGCCAAGGAGGAGATGCAGACCAGGAGACGATAAAGAAGAACCGAGCTGACAGGAAATCTATACTCTGCAGGTTACTGCAGGCAGGAGGGCAGCTCATTTCACCTCAGTCGCATTCTGACATTTTCAAGGAACGCCTGCATGTATGAGTCAGCCAGGAATGACAAAGAGCAGCGGACAGCCAGCTTGGATCTCATGATAGACGTGTGGGAACAAATGCAATATTATAAGGAAATTATATTTTCTAACTTTGTGGCTGGTCTCAAAATTATTGTGTAACAGGATAATGTACACACCACCCTGTCTTTAATAAAGACCTTTATTAACAAGAGTAATAGGGAGTGGTGCAACAGATGGTCCAGCCCTCACAGAGCAGTGAAGTCAGCATCATGCAGTCAGTGTAGGATTACATGAAAAGACAGAAGAACTGCAGTTCTCTAAGATGCTTAAAACAACCTTGGAAACTTGGTGACGGTCACACCAAAGACTGGTTTAATTTAGTTTGTTCTCTTAATACTAATGCTTTAGTTAGTAATAAATTAAAGTGATTTAGTAAGGCTTTCATTCAAGAATCAAAGGCTGGATCACTGGACTTTTCAACAACAACCGAACTAATCCATCTCATTTACAAAAACAGAGACTTCAGGGTTTAATATAAAAGTGTTAACTTCCATAATAGGTTGCAAGATATGTTAATGTTATCAAAAATGCGTGAATATACAACTTAGTATCTAGACTGAGCAGAAATATCCCAAAAGTGACAGAGGAGTGAATGAGAGGGCAGGACCAAAACCCATGAACCCCAAAACATGTCCTGATCTTTACAGTTATTTTTATTTCATGCAATTAATCTGCTGCAAAAAATATCGATTGCCAATCAAAAAGTCCAAAGTTAAGGTGTAGAACATAAGATCCAGAAACGGCCTGGCAAAGACTCAAATCTGGCCGGTCTTTGGAGAATGTGACGAAGGATATACATTATTGAAAGTATTTTTTACAACATTTCCTACTAAACAAAGACCTCCCCATGGCCATTCATTCAACACCAAAGTAATTAACCAATAGAAAAACAGTTAAGTAAGACAATTTCCTGTTTTTTCATTGTCTACTATACATTTTTTTTAAAAGTGTGTCTGTGAATTAACAAAAACATTGCGCTTTACAATTACAGGACAGTGTGGGTAACATGCTGCCACAACTTCTACACCTTTTACAGCCTGTAAGACACAGGTAACCCTCCCCTCCCATGCAAACCAAACAGCAGACCATGGCTTTAATGGATGGGGGGAGATCGTAACAGTTGTGTTGACAGATTTCTTTATCATGTAGAAAACCTGAGACATACTGTTAAAATCATACTTCTTTTTCTTAATTTGATATTGCGGAGATTAAATGTGCAGTTAAACTTCTTTACATCGACACAAAGAGGATTTTCACCACTCTGGCCCATCCAAAAAAAGGGCTGTATGTGGTGCATAATGTAAAATCTGTTTGACATCCCTGGTCAGAAGTCTAAGATAGTTACATGATAATGATGGACTGCTTTTTGTCCTTTTTGTTAGCTCGTGTGTGTCATTTTACTTTTATAGATGCAACCTTGCAGAGGCAGTAGGTGGTAAGTGGTAACCATTATTGTTAAAAAACAATGGTTCCATGCAGGAACCACTGCACGTTCACAGAGCCTCTGAAAAACCTTTGGACACTTAGCAAACTTAGCATGTTTGAATGTGCACAGAAAGCAGAAGACCAAGCAGACAATGTTGGACAGAGCTGCACCGAACAGAGAGCAGAGAGGGCGGTGAGGTGATGGGACACAGCTTTCATTCATACAAACACAGAGCGCTTCAGTACAGAGACCAGAGATGGCTGCGAGGAGTCATGGGTAAAATGAGGGGTGAGGCTCTGTTGCCATGCAGCAGCGAGGCCATTCAGAGCCACGGTTACCACGGTTACTACGGTCATCATCATAACATTACCACTGTACCGAGGTTAGAGAAACATGCAGCACCTTTTTGGGTTTCACTCCTCGCTGCGTCGGTCAAAGGAGGTAAGGAGACGAGGAAAGGAAGGAGGAGGGAGGGAGGGTGAAGGTTAAAGATCAGGAGTTTGTCAGCAGCATGCCGGAGGTGATGGGAACTGTGGTGGTTTGGACCTGTGTGTTGGACCTCAATAACTTTCACAAACACAAATCTCTTCATACTCACTTCTTCATTCTCATTTTGTTCATTTTCTCCACATTAAAAACACATTAAACGACACTTTCGTGTAAAAATATTTTCATTGCCTATTATTAAAATAATTTGAGCCATTCTCCCATGGCTGGTCAACAAAAAAAATTATTCTTCCATTTTCTATGACACAAGCAATAAAAATGGAAACAATGAGATCCTACAAATACAGTATATGTAAACATGAAGTACTACTTCTTTCAAGGGTAAGGTTTTACATATTAGGACATAAAAGATTATCTGGTCATTACCAGGTATTAAAATTAGATCAACACAACCTGAGATGAACAATAAACAGGACACAGTACAAGTTGTAATATATTTAACAAAAACTGAGTGAAAAATCAGAAGCACACCCCATGATTCAGTACCTTGTAAAACCACCAACAGCAACAAAAACCTGAAGGGACTGTTTTCACTTTATCACTTACTAAGGACCAGATTATTTTCATTATGTCCTCATACATGAAACCTTACAGTTAACTTTCTTTTTACAATGACTGTACAATTTGCATAAATAAAACAACATATCTAGTCATAGAAAAAAAGTCATTTAAATGTGACTAATTTGGAATATAGTTTTTAAATCAAATGCCTCCGTTCTGGTTTCCACTTGACAGAGTGAACTTATCATTACAGGTTCTTCCCTGTGCAAAGATTCTCTCAAAATGCTGACATTTGAATCCAGGACTGTCAGTGGATTAACCTTTAACAGCAAAGAGATTTTTTTTTCCTTGATGTGTACAACTTTAAAGTTTAATTCAAACCCAAAACTTCTCAAAATTCCTTTAAATCCAGATATCCATACATCACTATAGTCACATCCATAAACCATGTTTGCTTTTGCTCTTTTCATCAAAAGTGAACTCACACCATATTAACAGACTGCAGGTTTAAGGTAAATTTAACCAGTATACTTCTCTTCAGCACCAGATTTCTATTAAAACATATAACAATTCCTATGAAAAATTACTGCAATGGATTTAAGTGTCAGTTTGACGTGAAGGCAAAAGTCAAGCACACTAAATAAATTATTAGTTAGATCAGTGCTTTTTTACTCCTGAGTCATGGCTCTGATGTGCTGGATTCTTTCTACATTTTTCTTAGTGTCTACCAAACATGCAGAGTAACACTGGACTTACGTGAGTAAACGGCGCCCTCTACTGGACAGAGAGAACTCATTCAGCTCTAGAGCTACAATTTGGTTTAGCACATTTCTGAATTTGGTAAACTCAGATTAAACTGTAATTGCATTAAGATGAATTAAATGGAAACATTTACAGATGTAAATATGCAAGAGCCTCATATAATATTCCATATTGTTTAATAATCCCATTACTCTATTTTTTTATTGTAAATTAAAACTAATTACCACATCACAGTGTTATGTTACACTAGTTTCATGTAGGAATCACCTTTTAAATTCCCAGCCATGCTATGATGAAGCCAAATTAAATGTTAATCTACTGCAGGCACTTTCCCCAAACACCTGATCCTAACAAAACCTAACAAAACAGCAGCCGTCAGAAATAAATTAAATATCTCACATATGAATCTCCCTGCAGAGTGCAAATCGCCAAACAATAAACACCAACACATAGCACTTACTTTAGTACGTCTATGTGTGAGTGTGTGTGTGTGTGTGTGCAGGTGGGAGTCTGTATGCATGAATGTGTGTACGTGCAGTGTGGGTGTGTGTGTATTCAGGTGTCAGGCGGCACGTTTGCCTCGGCTTTCCTGCAAACTTTGCGTCACAGTGCAGCGTTATCTGACTCACCAGTTTAGCAGACTTGGCTGACTCCAGGATTTCTGACGAGATAAAGAAGAAACACATTCCCAGAACATTAAGATAAAAATCTTTAAGAGTTATAAAAGTCCCACAGCAGGCTATGGCGCAAACAGAGTCAACATAATTTATTGTTCATTCACCAGATGGTCAAACCTGACTGGCAGCTGTTGAAACCTGTATGCACCCTTATTTAAAATTCACTTCTCCATGCCCTTTTTTCCCTACTCAAGTTATTGAGGGAAAGTGTTATTTGCATGCTGGTGATCTCACCGTCACTTTCAGAGCCCCATTTACTTTCAGACAAAAGCCAGATCGTAAGACAATAACTTTTCTTTCTGGCTTTCAGGCTGGCAGAGTTCC
This sequence comes from Pundamilia nyererei, assembly GCF_000239375.1. Lineage (NCBI taxonomy): Eukaryota > Metazoa > Chordata > Actinopteri > Cichliformes > Cichlidae > Pundamilia > Pundamilia nyererei. The sequence goes on from NW_005187580.1 coordinate 438,586, forward strand.
AAATTAAAGGCCCTAACTCACATAATGGCTGCAGCAGCAGGTAAGAGAGACAAAAATCTGCATCCTGGAAGATTTGTGTAATAGTAATAATCTGAATAATGTCTCTTTCTTCCACTCACACAAAATAAAACTAATAGAAATGTGATTGTGGTTTACAAACTTGCGTGTCAGAGATTATTATGAAAGGGCGACAGAACCGGATGTTCCAATGCCGATATTTTCTTGTTTTCAGTTGGCTGATTGATTTCATTTGTGTCTTGGAGGCCCTTCATGTTTAAAAATAAGAAAATATTGGCAATAAGGCAGAGCTAAAATTACAATGTGTACAATGTGCCTTGCCGCAAATTAGCAACAACAGGCAAAACAAGAGAAAACTGTAAAGTTGGAACCCACAGTGGCTGAATATATTTGAAGATATGAAGATGTAACATGGGAAGACTTGGGAAGGCATGTTATAAGAATTCAATAACATTGAATGGATAACGGTAAAGCCAGAGTGGATATAAAACTCACTGAAAAAGGTACCAGAACAAGAGACAGACATTTTTTAAATATATTTATGGGGTGTAAAAAAAAGTAGCTCACCTAAATAGACTGGAGCCTTTTGAATGTTATTACTTATACCTGTCAGCTACACTTACTGCTCATCTTTCCCTTTGAATTTTGGTGCATAGCAGCATTTACAGAAGCACTCAGCGTTTCAAGGCCTTTTCTTCGCGTCACTGCTTTAAATGAAAAAGTGTCTTGTTGCCAGGTTACATCTGAATCAACTGTCCAGTCTCATTTAATCTGCCTTTTCATGGCCCAGATGTCCATCAAAAATCCCACAAAAAAAGTGTTTACCACTAAAACATCACGAGTTTAGTGGGGAGAAAATAATGTGTTATCCACATATATGTGTGTTAAGATCTCAAATCCACATTGGGATCCACATTCATAAGTCCCTCACTTGATAAGACATGACATGATAACATATTTCCTCATAATGTTAATCTGCTGTAGATCGTTTTATGTTTTTTAGACCTGCCACTTCTTTTGTCCTTCATTTATCCAGTTTCCTAATTTTTCTAAGGACATGCTACACACCAAGTTTTCAGCTAATAAGTCTTTCGAAATCACCTTATTTGTGCAAAAAAAAATCAATTTTATGCCTGTTAAACTATGTTATCTTTAACATTTTATATAGATTCAAGAAGTGGAGCACATTACATGTTCTTGTGACAGGCTGTTAGTAACAACATGCATAAAATGGGAATTTAAAGTTTGTTCTGTGCCAAGTTATCTGTAATGCGTAGAGACATAGACACAAGTTAAGTGCCTTTTTTATGCTTGAGCAATTTACGGGTCAGTGTTACGTGACTTTAAAAAAATAAATATATAAAAACATTCCTCTGAAAACAGCCAGAGAAATGAAGTTTGGAGAACTACTGCTCAAAAGGTTTGCAAAAAAGTCGGGCTCCTTAGAAGACAAATACAAAGATATGAGGGGTGGCTCAAGATATAGCAAAGTACTCTTAAATAAAGAGAACAGCTATTGTTTAAACTGTGGCACGATCATCACCTTTATTTATAAAGCACTTTAAAACAACCACCGATAAAGATTTTGACATCTGCTGGTGTCTAACTTACCGTACGTGGGATTCAAATCCACAATTTTTACTTGTTATTCACTCATCACATAAGTAAAACCAGGCAGCATCCCTGTAATAAGATACTAAATGTACCAAAGTGCTTTTATATCTTAGATCTTCAGCTGTCTATCTAAACTACAGCAGGAGAGCAGGTGAGAATAAACCCTGCTTATTGGTTTCAAATATGGCATGCACACTTACTATCAGGCTCTATAAGGACAGGATAGACTGGATTTTACTGTGTTTGGGCTTTTTTTTTAATTTTACTGATAAAGCAGTACCAGCAGAATACTAAAGACGACCTGCAAATATGACCATCTGGATGTGTGTGTGCGTTCTCACCTCGTTTGGGAACCTTGCCAGTGCCGGGCTCAGGTGTCTCAGGAGAGGTTGTGTCTGCCCCATCATCTACCAGCTGGATCTGAGACAGCGGGAGAGAGACGTTTAGTCATGTCTTCCAAAAACACAACTGTGAGTGCTGCTGTTAAATGAAAGAGGTGACAGAGAAGAAGAGGCATATCGCAAAAGGGGAGCCACAAGCGAGCCTTTTAAGCCAAGCAGGAGACACGCTGAAGAGGATTAGTGACACAACTGCTAATCTACAGTAAAGCTGAATCTTATGCATAAACGTGTAATTCTACATAGGTTTGATGTTTCTTTTTAGCATTAAATTCGTATCACTTTTTTTCAGCACAGTCAAAAGGTAAAAAGCTTTAACAGTTACTGGTAACTGTAACAGAACACACAAAGTATAAACTGTTCTCTGCTAACATTTAAGTACAACCACCATCACATTAATTGGTAATGATTTTTTAGCCCTGAAGTGGATGGATTTGACGAGCAGCCAAAGAGTGATTGATGTGTTTGGATTCAGCAATGTAGACATCTCGTTCTGATTTGATGACTGCAACAACTTTGTGTAATTTGATCATAATAAGCTACCGTAAAATTGTCCCAGCACTAAAACAAATAGAATTAAACTGACAGTCACAAAGACAGATGTGACAATACTGCAAGTTACATTACACTGACTGTTTATTATTATGTGCCCACACATAAGAGATATCCTGCAGGTACCATTTATTCCAAAACTAAATCACTTATTTCAATAAATCTTTTGACCTTTTCTTTTTAGTAGTAACAGTCCAGTTCCACATTAGGTTGGCAACCCTAGAGATGTAGATTACAGTCATATGATTAACATAAACCTCACTGTAAACTTGCTCCTCCCAAACAGATTTATTTATTTATTGCCAGACTCAGTGTGGCCTATTCTCTTAGCGCTACTTATGAAGGATAAAACAGGTAAAGTAAGCCATCGTAATAATCACAGGTCCATAACCTTAGCCAGTATAATATTTCAGAAAGACTTTTGCAGGATAAATACATTTTTTAAATTTAAACCCAAACATGGAACTGGTCTGTGTATGTATATTTTGAAGGAAATTATAAACACAAGAAGTCATCAGTTTGTATTTGTTTTATTTCTATGCCTGCAAACCTTTGATTGTGTAAAACAGAGTTATTTTGCTGAGCTGAGGCATAAAGGGATGCCTGAATACATTGTGAGAGTTCTGATTTATTTCTATTCCAAACAGACGTTACAAGTAAAATGAAGAGACAGCATTTCAGCCCTAATAGTGTTAGAGGAGGAAGAATTTTAACCCGGTTCTTTTTAATATTTTGGTTGAAGATTTTGCGTGCCTGTAAAACTGTGTGCATGGTTGATAATATTCTAGATATTCTGAACCATATTATGTATGCAGATGATCTTGTGTCCTCGTACCGCTGGTCGCCAGCAGCTCCTTCACATATGTTCTCCTCATGGTGTGGAACATATACACATGGTTATAGAACTAAGGAGATAAACACCTAGTATTTCCAGAATTTGAATACTCAGATATTAACGCTGTCTGCAATAAGGTCAAATACCTTGAACATGTTATTATAGATCAAATGATGGATGACAAAGTTATTTACAGGCACAGCTGGATGACGTAAGCATAACCAAGCTTCCATTAATGAATATTTAATGCATGTAAGGACAGAGTGAAGATCTCTTTATTTAGAGCATATTGTACACCTATACCCGTTTCTCTGAGCTTGAACTGTTGCTGTGCATTAGTTCTATGTAAATAAAATGGAACTGAATTAAACCCTCTGCAACTCTGATCAGGTTCAGCAGTTAAGAATATAGATGGACTGTTTCACAAGAAAGAAGTTTTAATTTACAAAAAAACAAACAACATAAGTAGCAAAAAAGTTAAACTATTGCAATTTTAGTTTATTCTATCATCTCCTCCAGGTCACTATAGTTGAATTATGGTCACATTATGCAGAATTTTGAGGGAGAGAAACTCAGAGCTATTGCAGATCAAAAAGAATAACCAAAGACCCCGAAGCAACAAAAAACAAAAGCACCACAGAAGACAATAAAGGAAAATATCAGCCCACACACACAGCACACTGTGCCACATAAAAGGAAAACAAAATCTCTTATGTGTTAAAAAAAATAACTGGGGTAAAGACATTTACCTAATACACCTGTATTTACCTGTGACTGTCTCACAAAAATCCCATGATTCTCTTCACAGGTGAAGTAACGCTTTCCCTGTACGGTGCCGTCATTTTTGCCCTTGGCTTCATCCAGGATGACCCCCACCCATTTTCCAGAGGCAAAGAGGGTGGTCCCGATGTAGGCCACTGTGCCACGCTGCCCCTTCCCAATCACCTCCACCAGGGAGCCCACTTTGACGGGCCGCCCGCCCCCGTCTGAGCTCATCCTGCTGCTGCCACTGCTGGTGGTCTGGGTGGGATGAGGAAAGAAAACACAGACCTGGGCTGTTAAAACAGGCATTTATAATCAGCTCAACATCACAGGTGATTTAGTTTGAGTGGTATTAAGAGGTATTTAATGTTTAGCATTAGATTTAGGTTAATGTATTTATGTTAAATGCTACTGTTTAGTTTACTTTGAAAGAACCATTTTCCACATTGTGTTGGCAAAGGTTTGCAAAAAATTGATGTTTCACATTCAATAGATTGTCAAGATGACTGAACTGGTTGTGTTCTGGTTATATTTCTATATAAAAGTAAGGTCGCCAAACACTTGTGTCCTTTTGCAGTTAAATCATAGTCATGCAGAAACTCTGTCACAATTTGTGAGGGAACGTCTGAATTTCTTTAAAAAATAAAAATAAAATAAAAAGTTCAAATGAATTTGAAATTGTGATTTTCCCCAATTTATCACAGTTAATCATCACATTATAACAAACAACTGCATGTAACTACCAACTTAACCCAATTTAATCTGATAGCAGACTGACAGCAAACTGACTCAGTCTTATTGTTATTTTCTTGCACTCCTGATGCACCTAAGACCCTTAGAAGAGAGTAACTGACCGCGAGTGGTCACAGGCGTGGTCGCCGACCTTAACAGGCAACAATATTGCAAGATGATTGCACATGTTAATAGTAATTTTTGGTCAAGTTGCTGTTTCCAATCACTGTTTTCCCTAGTGTGACTGTAGCAAAGACCCATTAGCTCAGGGATTAGGGTTGGTTGGGTGATACAACAGCGGGTGCTTTTATGAGACCATCCCGGTACACAGTGGCTCACCTTTGAGGGACAGAGGACCAGGCCTCATCCTGATGCTGCTCTCTCTAAATGTCAGTTCACGCTTGAACAGCACTGCTCTTTCTTTCTAGCTGAGGAGGCAAATTTTATCGTAATTCCATGGCAACAAACACCTGAGACGTCACAATGCAATTTGGATGTGTGAAGAACAAAATGCACACAAGAACGTTTTCAAATTGGCTTCAGCTACAATATTTTGTAATCAAATAATGCTGCATAACCCAATTTACAGAGCAATGTCCTAGAATTGATGGTGACTCAGCAGAACAGTGCAGAGAGGAGCAGATATCATTCTCTGCTTCAGCTAAACACACACTGTCTATGTGTTGCTGTTTAACTTAAAGGTTAAACTACACAAAAACCTTTGTGAAAGTTTAACCAAAAACAGAAAAACACCTATAGCATGAAGACTCTTCGACAGACACTGTATCCTCTGCTGTCACTACTGCTGCAAGAAGCTGTGCTGTTATGTTAATTTGGGGCTTTTAATGATTTCTTAGAAGTGTTCATTTTCAGAGTGGAATGATAGTACATCGTACATCTTTACTGACTTTAACAAACAAGAGTTGCGTGCACAAGTTTTTTTATCTAGTTTATTTTGGAATAACTGTAATCTACGCATGTTGAAAAGTATACAGCTTTAATATTTATACATAAACTCGCTCAAATCTGGTAACAAGTGGTGATGAAGGTTCTAAAAAGAGGTCTGTGTCTTTTAACTTGATAATGCCAAGCCCTATTAACTTGTCGTTAGCGATCATGACTGACAGGAACTGATAGTTTTGCTTTGTCTGCATCTCACTGGACTGCCCAATAGTCACATAGGCACAGTATTAAAGTCGAACAAACTCAGTGAAGATCGAAGAATGAGTACAATTGCTTGACCTGATGATCCCGATGTTATTTGGATGAGTCACCACTCTGCCTTTGTCTGGAAAAAGACCTAAACTGTTATCATCAGTTGTGGGAAAATTGGTTAGGATCAACCCAGGAACCACCAAGGCTCAAGCCTGCCATGAGCTGAAAACTACAGGAACCACCAAGCATCTGTCATGGTCCTGGGACTGCTGACTCAGTGTTTTTGTTTTGATTAAGAGTTGCTTATGTTTCTGATTAATTCTTATTAAAATTTGCTAGTTCTTAGGTTTGATTTCTGTGCTCCCTCTGTTTAGTGTCTAGTCTGTGTCTCGGTGCCTGCCCTGGTCCCACATCTCCTGTCTAAGTTCCCTCTGTACAGTGTCAGTATCGGGTCTCTGAGTTTGTAAGTTCAGTTGTTGTGCTTCCTGTTTTACTTTGAAAGTCTGTGTCTGTATTCTGTGTTGCTTCCCTTGTCTTATCCTGCAGAATTAGTCCCAGCTGTGTTTCCCTACTGTCTCCTGTTTCTTGATTACCCCTGTCATCCCCAGCTTGTTGTCACGTCGTACCCTTTCCCTGTTGTGTCTTCACCGCTGTGTTACGATAGTTTTCTAGTTCTCCGTTCAAAGCTTAACTTTCCAGTTTCCAAGGTAATGCTTAGTGCTTTGAGTTCTTGTTTTTTTGCCCTGTATTCATGAAGAGTTCTTCCAGCAATAAATGCTGCACTTTAGTTTAACCTTTTCCGAGTCCTGCATTTGGGTCCAATCTCCTGCCCTCCACACAGCACAACATGACAGCGTCACTGTCCACAGTGAAGCCAGTTTCACGTTGCAATGGACTAAGAGCCATCTTTTGTGCCGACCAAGAAAGAAACCTCTGCTTCAAATCCACTACACATTGGGCCTGTGTAAAATCAACACCTTTAAGCTTGATTTAAATTTGTAGCTGCCCACATTAATAAATCAAACTAATTCTGGAGAAAGGTTTTTTGGTCAGACAGAACAAAGACAGCACTATTTGGTCACGACAAAAGATATGTTTGAAAGAGTAAAGGTGAGGTTTTCAAACCTAAGTACACTGTACCAACTGTAGCATCATGCTCTGGGGCTGTTCTGCTGACAGTGGTACTGGTACACTGAAAAAAGTTAATGGAACAATGAAGGAAGAGGACTACCTCCAAATCCTTCAACTTCACCTCAAATCAACAGCTACGGTTGAAACTTGAACACAGTATTCTAACAGGACAATCATCTCAAACACACATCAAAACTGGTTGGGAATTTAAAAAAAGCAGGCTGACATTAAGTTTCTGGAACAGCCTTCCCAAAAGGAAGACAATAAACCAGTTTAAAATGTAAATGAACTCTACCAATTTTTCCAAGAAATGTTGTCAAATATCCAGCCAAAGCACCTGGTCAAGGTGCAACCTGCCAAGGGACATTTAACCAAACTGGAGGTGGTTGTAACTTTTTTTGCCCTGTGTGGAATAGAGAAAGTCCAAAATAAATTTAAACTTGTGTTCCCAGTTCTTGCTTTTAAAGTCAATGAAGATGTATGCTGTGCAATTATTCCACTCTGCAAAAAGAACAATTTAAAGAAATAATTCAAAGCCCTGTGACATGTATGTCCACAATGAGTCGATGTAAATTTCTGAACACAAATGTACATTATGGTCATTCTAGTTCTAAACATAAACCTCAAACATTTGACTTTACTTCTTGTTTTCTGTGACACACTCGCTCCAAAAATGTCCAAACAGTTAACACCAGCTGAACAAGTTTTCCAGTCCTGTTTTAGTGAGCCTCAGTTAATGTCCTCTCTGGCCTGCATGGTGATTAAAGTGGCGTCTACAGTGAAGGTCCTCAATAAAGGCAAAACGTATTATGAACAGGTGTCTACTCTCTTCAAAAGAAATCAACACAAGTACACTGGACTGCCATTTGTTCTTCAGATAGCAAAAGCTTCAAAAACAGTTGATGTGATTTATGGACCAAGACACACATTTTGTTAACTGGATTATAATTTCATGCATTCAAGGAAACCCCTTTATTCAAACATGTGGCTTACCGTACTACATATTTGGTATAAGTTTGAACTTGTTAGCTTTTAGGTCTTCAAAATCTAATCTGATCATCTGCTCCACATAAAGCATGAAGCTTCCACTACATTGTGCATTATTCTTGAGTTTCAGTATTCATGAAAACATTAAAACATAAAATCTGGTTAAACCACATGCCTAAAGGTCTTAGACAATCAGTACCCTAATGTAAGGTCACTGAAACTTTGCAAAGTATACATTGGAATGCTGTAAAGTAAGGAGCGCTTTGCACAATCACTCCAAGAATTTTAATGGTCATAAAATCCTGGCTTGAAAAACATATTTAAGTATAAAGTTGGTGTTTCAATGATTTAAAGGCACTCACCTCACACTGGATGAAAGTTACATACATGTATCTTTATTATAAACAACCATAGCTCCTCACACAAAGTCAGACAGTCACTGCTGATATTCACTTAAGTGGCAGCTTTTATTCAAAGCCTGGATCCCCTTAATTGTTTAAAGTCGAATTAACTCCTCTTATAATTCATGACCAACATGGAGCGAGACATTTTAACTAGTCATGAGCAATAAATGATGCTTCCACAGTTTCTACGTCACAGCTGAGTCCTCGAAGCTTTTACTTAAAGCGTCAAATCACTTCAGTCTACATGGCTTCACAGGGCAACACAGCTCAACAATCTGCAATCACACATCCATCAGGGGATTATACTTGAAGTCATAATGAAAACTTGAAAGCTAACGAGTCTGTAATGATGTATTCACCGATGTTCAGTCATTGCTTAGAACCGTTTGCCATGTGCTGGAGGCAGAAGACCCAAGGAGGGCGTGCTGAATTATTTAGTGCCACTCTACTCTTACAACACACGCAAGGCTCGCACTGACTTTAAAGCTGAAATAAGATGAAAAACACGCATGTAGCTTTCTGATTGTCAGCACGATGTTGTATTTAAGCAAGAAAAGCTGTCATATGCGTGCTTGCCACAGACCGCCTCCATATAAGTTAAAATCCATACAGTCTAGGAGCTATTTTTGCTTAGTAAGCTGACATGTAAGATCACACACTGATGTCATCCCTCCCATTGACAGCAAAGTCGCCTGACTCAGACACGGATGACAAACAGGAAGTCTTCTGGGCTCATGGATTGTGTGTTTAGCTGATAACAAAAAGCGAGCCAACTACCTACCTACTAGTTCACAGGTCGTCAGAGTCAAGTCATAGCAAAGGTATGAGCTCTCAACATCGCAGCAGCAATGTTGATATTGCCCCAGAGGGGCATTTGAGCCGAACAAAGAGGCGACAATTCAGACAGAGGAATGCAGCAGTGAAATGGATTAGAAACCCTCCTATTGAAGGCAGGAATTGACAAGGAGGGGATGACAGAGTGAAACAAATCAAAGAAACCTTACAGAAACAATGGCCCGCAGAGCAGGACAAACTTAAACGCCACTCAGACCGTTCATTCAACTACCTTGAGCGTATATATATATCCACTCACCCGGGTGTACGTATTCCTCCTAGTGTGTGACATGATTTCTGGTTGCTGAGCCCCCCACTCAAAACTGCCAGTCTTGACTGAAAGAGCGTGTTATTGGGGAGAGCGTCAGCCAGACAGAAGGGGGTCGAGGAGAGGGGAGTGGGGTTTAGTGATGCTGCCGGAGCGTCTACCTCTTCCTCTCTGTCTCCTCGCAGAATCACACCATCCCTCTCCTATTGCTCACAGTACAGCCCGAGCTCCCAAAACTCCACCGTCCCGCCTCTCTGCTGCCCACAAGCCAAAGTCTGCGGGAGCTTTTTTCACCATATCAGGAAGTCTCTGCTGGGGAGGATGCTGCCAATCCAGCCCTCTGATTAAAGGTGCCAAAGGCGAACAGCAGCGATATGAAGACGGGGAAAAATAAAGCCAAGCTGGGTCTGCTGTGAGCGCATCAGCTGAGGGGCAGCACTGCACTGTGCTGTGTCTAAGCTGGCTTCTGCAGGAGGGAGGGTGGTTTAGGCCCAGACAGTGCTGCTGGGTCCTAAAGCCTGCAGACATGCTTCTCAAAATAGACAGCTATTATTCCCGTGCATGCCCTCATTGTTTAGGATGATGCAGAGGTTCAGGCTTGTTTTTTACTTCTTATCATGAGTGCACTGATCAAAGGCTACTTTCAGCCTCGGCAACACAGACTTTTAAGGTAAAAATTAATAATATTGACTCAAGTTATGATTAATCAGTCAGGGAATGGAAAAAGAAAAAACATACGGGGTCGTAAATACATCAAAAGAAAAGGCTGAAATTACACTAAACCTAATTTCTCGCTGCACTGCAGCCTATAATGGATTTCCAGGGTTTTTTTGTGTGTGTTCTTTTTTTATTACAAAGCATTCCACTTTCTTTCATCTGCTAGAGTGAGAACTGGGAGGGGAGGAAAGTCAAGAAAAAAACAGGTGCTAAGCATTTTTCATCCAGTGGGAGGTGAACCAGTTCAAGTTAATCAACTGCTGTTTCATTGTGGTTGAACACAAAAGGTCCAGGTGATGCTCCATAACACAGCACATTGTAAGCAAAAAGCAGCAGAGGTTGCATTAGGGTCCAGCCTAAAACTGTGGCCCATCACAGAGCAAGGATTAGTTCTTTTATCTGCTAACTGCATGGCTGGAGCTTTTCAACTCCCAGTCATCTCTGTTTCTCTGCTGTCATCTCTTTGCAATGGAAGCAAGCGCTGCAGGGTTTCTGTGTAAAAGCTTTCAGCTTAGAGGCTGATGAGAAACGCTGGCACCCAAGCCTTCAAGAGGAGAATATTTTTCCTTTCAAAATGATGCAGGACATATTAAGCTTCAGCAACAAACATGGGCCAGGATAACAACAAAAACCAGCCATATATGCAATCCACAGACTAATATTTCAGCTGGGGGATAGCTGGGGATGTTTAGGGACAAAACAAACCTCTGCAGTGTCTTTGCACCCTTTTATGCAAATGATGGAGGCAGAACCAAAAAACGGGGGTGTTGGGCATTTGTGGGAAGAAATAGAGAAGGGGAGCCTCTTATCTCTCTAAAGACTAGCAGACAGTCTAATTCAAAGCTCGTCCTCCTTATAGAAGATGATGGAAGAGAAACTGAGAAAGAGGCGGTGCTGCTGCTTTGAGCCCATTCAGACCAGCGAACGGGAAGGACGCAGGAACAGAGGTGACACTCTGGGATTTTAAGCAGGAAAATTACAGCCACACTGCACCTCTGTCTGTCTGTCCGGGAGGAACAAATCAATATCACTCAACAAGGTAAAAACGAGCATAACTATTGCTCCAAGGCAGCTTTTATTTAGCACAAGCTTGGCTTATATGACACAAATTTTGCCAATATGGACACAGCAGCTGACGGTCGACTGAAAAAGAAACTGCAGCATCATCCAGGTAGAGTTTTAGAGGTGACCATTTTTAAAAGGAGACACTACGTTAAAGAAAAGAAACTAACTGAAATAAATTGAATAAATAATTTGTTCATTTTAGGTCAGGAAATATTGAGGTTACTGTGATTATTTTTAGCTTGGTTTATTAATCTTTATGTGAATAACAAACATAATTAATGGACTTACTTGAGTCACTGAATTATACATTTAAATTGTAATCAGTGTAGTTGAGCAGTGTCACTCAAGTTTATTTGAAGTGAGATTAAAACAGCAGATGTGACCATGCAAACCTTTTTTTCAAACACTGTTTTTAAATGTGTCTAATTGCTGGAGAATACTGGGGGAATTACAGCCTGTAATGCTTGCATGTCAATGATATTCAGGATGGTCTCATCACTGAACAATGCATAAAAGAAAAGTAGGTCATCAGTTGAATAGTTGTGTAAAGCCAGCACTTCAACCCTGTATGCATTCAATTAGGATTTGAGTGCATAAAACACAAAGCACCCTTAGTATAAACTGGTATAAAGTATTTATAGTGTGCATGTCTATAGTCTGTACCATATGTTTACATATGTAATCTGGTGCCATCTAGTGTGTATAAAATCTACTGAAGGCTGAAATTCTGCTGCAATAATCGGGACATACAATGATATCTTATTTATACATGTATTACTGGGAAAGAATTAAGATACTACTACACATTAAAATAATAACTATATACATTTCTGCGTATTGCTTCTGCTGGTAATCACAATAAATCACAGCATGGGTGTGGCTGAAGCCCTACAGGACATTTTCTCCCGACAGATTAACCAAACTGGATGACAAATTAAGAAAAACAATCTGGATTAGAAGATTATTTAATTTAACCGAGAATAATCATCCCTTTAGGATTGGATATCGACACAGCCGCCTTAATAGCAAGCAAGGCTCATTACACTTGCCATGTTCTTCATTATTAGTCGTTTTAATGTGAGAACATTTAATTTTAACAGCTGTAACTAATACTAAACCTTAATTTTAACGCTCACATTTGGTGCTGTCAGCTGTCAGGCAGACACTCCCTGATCAGCTGCTAGCAGCAACGTTCGTTAGCTTCGTTTGGCAATTTCAATAAATGAATAAAAATAATAATATCCAAGAGATAATATTAAGAAACCCCACAAGCTTATAGTTTAAGACAGGTGTGTGTGTGTGTATTCTGAGTTAAAACCCCGACGGTCAGATGATAAATATGCACTAATACCTACCTGCTTACGTCAAAATATCCTGCTAACTGCTCCGCTTCGTCCCTGACAGGCTACATCCATCCATGGAGGTCTGGCCGGACACATCCGCTTCGAGGTGGCCGAGCTGCTGCCTGACTCAGCCCGCCTGACACAAACTCAGGGGCCCGATGAAAACTCAAGTATTTAAACGAGCTCAGCAGCACAAAGATGACACGGTTTAAACACATACAGACTGAGGCTATATCAATAAAAAATGAAATAACTTTTTAATTTAAATTTTGCTTTTTTCTGTCATTTTTGTGCTATTTATCGTGGCATTATTTTGTACTTATTTCCTGATTACAGGCAAGTACAAAAGTACCTTATATCACAATTTAAGTATAAATTTTAAATGAAACAAAAATACTCTTCACAGCTTTAATTATTTTTTTAAGGAATAAAACAACAACCTGACACAGGTGAGCATCATTGAGGTGGTAGTCATTTACAGCGAGGCATATAGCAACTCAAACCAAAGCAGTGACCCAAAATATCTGTTTGGGTTCTTCACCCTGCAGCCACAACCTCCCCCTGGCCCACAGTAGACACTGTTGGGCTGAACAGCTGTCAGCTTCCTTTTTGGGCCTCCAGCAGTACAATCTATAGTCTCAACACTCTGCTCAGAGGACCATAGAAATAAAGATGACTTCAGGTAGTTTTCCATGCATAGAGGTATTAAGTGATTTGTACATATATGAGTGTATTTCTGGATAAAACAGAAGTAGTGCATGCATTGTAACATTACACACCACTGTGCAAAAGTCCTAAGCTACCCCTCACTTATCTATATTTTACTCCAAGCAGCCAGACTATCTTAACATTTTTAAGAGGGCCTTGAGGAATACTTCTTCAAGGTTTCTAAAGTTCTTTTAAAGTTTTCTGTCGGCATTGACTGCTTTTTCTTGTATTTTCAGTCCAGTCTTTGTACCTGACCAGTGGAAAAGTGGCTGTCAAGGATAAGGCATGGCAAATGATATAAGAACTGGACTGAAAATCAGTGGTAACAGGTCGAAGGAGATGATGGAGAGATTATTCCAAATTAGAAAATGTTTCAATACATATATGGAGGAGGTAAGGAGAGACATGCAACAGTGAGAGTGTAGAGCCATCTGTTAAAAACAGTGGAGGCTCTCTCATTGTTTGGACCTAGCTAACATCTGGTGATGTTAAAGATCTTGTCAAAATTAATAGAATTATGAACACAGAAAAGTACAGTGAGAGAAATTTATAACCAAACTATTATGAATATTTTAATGACACCAGAGATTGTTGTGGCCAAGTTACTAAAAGGGCCTCTAGTGATCTCCTGTATTGGATCAATGCATCACAGACTGAGCAAAAACAACAGATTTGAAATAACACTGCAAAAGTGATCGCAGCTTTTGTGTTCAGATGTATACATTTATTGTTAAAATCATGTAGAAGTTAAATAAAATGACAAATCAACACAAAACCCTTAACAAAAGCTGAGTTTTTCTACTTTAACATTTTGTGGAACCAACTAAACAACACACAAATAAAACAGTAACGATCTTGTGTGTGTTTGAAACAGGAGAAAACACAACTGGACCAGCTCTACAAGTGTTGAGTAAACACGCCCCCATCTCAACCCCCCATGCCCGACCTGTCCAGAGTGTTTCTGCCTCAATCAAATACATGCTGGGAAAACACAGAGTGGAGGAACTAGATAAATGTGTTGTACTGCTGCCCTGAAATGGTTGTCAGTGTTTATATCTGATTCAGTCCATTCTTCAGTCCTGCTGTAAATCAAGTCTGTACTCAAGCAGGGTGAAGTTTAGGATTTTGGCAAGAAACTCTGGAACGACAAACTCTCTTATCTTTTTGTAGCCCATGTGCTCGTACAGCTTCTGAGCATCTGTCTGCACCACAGAAGTCTGCAGTATTACAGCTCCGTAACCCCTGTCGCGAGTAAATTCAGCCACTGTACGACACAGAGCCTTTGCGATGCCCATCCCGCGGTGACTGCGGCGGACCGACATGCGTTTCAGCGTCAAGCAACCAGGAGCATCCTCAGCAGGAAGACAAGCCACCGAACCCACTACCCGGCCATCGCTATCAGCCACCCAAAAGCATGAGTCTTTCCCTTTCAGGTAGGTCTCACTGATGTTGTTGAGGTCCTTTCTGAGCGTGGATTCGATGTATTTGTTGAACATGTAGACGACCATCTGCCGGGCTCCAGCCAGGCAGAAGGTGACGGCCAAGACGGGAAGCAAGAAGGACTTAGAGCTGGTCAGGAGAGCGCAGAACATGCACATGAGGACCATCTGGGTCAGCGGCTGCTTCAGAACGTGCACAAAGGATGAAGGCACGTGCTCACTCATCCCCAAGGTGAAGAGCTCCTTCACAACATCAGCATCTTCATCATTAAACTTCCGGATCTGAATGTTGTCCATGGCTCGTTCAGCTTTTCAATCACAGAGGTAAAGACATGAGAGATGTCAAAATACAAGCAGGGATCAAACAAATCTGCAATACAAAATCACTTTTTTCACTCTGACAAAAGCTTTCTTTATCTCAGGCAAAAACAATCATTTTCTGTAGTAATTAGTGGTAGTAAAGACATCTAATCATCAACACTTGAATGCAATTCAATTTCCAGAAAAATATATTTTGTCTTTGCAGAAATTATAACCTAAAAATACAGACACCAATATATTTCAGTGAGATAATACACTCAACATCTGCTTTATTGGGTACACCTTTCTGGTATCGGGACACCGATTTGCCTTTAGAATTCCCTTAATTCTTCTTCTTTGGTCCATGTTGACACGACAGCATCACACAGCTGTTGCAGATTTATCGGTCGCACACCCGTGATGCAAATGCCCTGTTCCGTTACCTCTTTTTTAAGACACAGCTGATCACGTTGTTTCACCAACTCTTCTGCACAAGGCATATTGTACAGGGTAAAACAGCCGTGGCACTTGAAACAACAAATGCAATCTCCACATTTTGACTTTATTCTCGAAATAAATGTTAATAATAATGAAATCCTCCATCGGATGGCTTGATTTATTGTAATGTGAGTACAATAACAGAGTCATTAAGACACTTGCAGAACAGGTTTCTTCTTTATTTCATATGCAACCCCTTTATAAATCCTGTTGACTGTAGTCTATTTCCAAATATAAGCGAAAATGTCGACCATCACAAAGATTAAGAAAACCCTGCTGGCTTAAATGACTCGTAAAGTATGCACCAGAATAAACAGTGTAAACATAAATAAACAAACACGGTGTGGCTGGAGTTGGAAGCTATTTTAAAAATTAAACAGTTTCATCTCTGATCGAAATGTCCGTTAAACACACCTGAAGGCACATCACATGAGTTAGCCCAAAACCGAAATAAGCTTTAGTAATGCTAACTGTCCGCTATTTGACCAGATATTAGACGGGACACGTTCACATATTAAACTCGTCGTGTCCTTTCAGAAAAGGTGAATAAACAATCCAGATTAGCCAACAGAAGCTAGCATCAGTGCTAACCTCACAAAGGCGCTGAGGATTGGACTGCAGTTTGCTCTGATATTTTATGACTCACAAAAACCACAAAATAAATGCGACTTACCTGTTTTATGCCAGTCCTTGAAAGTGGAGTGTAAATTCAGTTTCCCCAAGTCAAAAGCCCTTCATTTCGCTTGGCTCCTAAACTACTTCCTCATGTCTACCGTGCTACATTCAGGGATCGTCGGAAGAACTTTGAAAGCTGGCGTGAAAGTGTTTTAGGGTTGATAATAATGCATTTAATGTATTAATGTATTTTTACTGTTACTGTTTTAGGCTGTTGCTACAGCCTTTTTGGAGATATTGTTCCAGATATGGAGATAATGTTGGGTAAAGTTTAAATCTTTACTTGCAATATCATTGTAATATCACAGTTTTGCAGTGGTGCACTGCCAGGTTTCCTGCTACGTTTCCAAACAACTTCACTACATTACAAGGATAAATAGTATCCCTAGCCTTCTCTGTGATGTGTAAGTTGTATTGCAGATTCAGAAGTACACTGCATATACATGTTACTGCTTAAGAGTATTGTTTTGAAGACTCACCTTCATGAGTTAAAAAATTAAGATGTCCTCACACACCAACTATGTATAGCCCTAATATGCAATATTCTTCTGCTCAATCACTGTTTATATCCTCAGATACACATATACTTATGTAATCAGCATTTTTTTGTACATTTCATGATTTCATAGTCTGTATATAGAAACCATTTTTAAAAATTTTCATTGCAAAGTAATTTATTTTTTAAAGTGTCACACATATTACGATAATCACTTTTTATTTCATTTCTGAAAATATTTGAATGCTTTAACTTAACAAAGACAGTGAAGAGAGATGGGAAATGAGGGTATTTAGAGGATGGATAGGGGAGCAGACAGCCCAGCTAAACAGGAACCACCACTGAAGGCATTTGCTCCCATGTCTTATGTGTCCTAATCACTCCATTGTCAGGTCACCCTGAGGATAATGAAGAGAGCTCATAAAAAAGTAAGAAAACATATTCTGATAAGCTTTTTTGTTATATGTCTTTGTCCAGTGGAGCATAATAACTAGGTTATATTGTGCTACATTAATTGCTGTATTAAAAGAGTTGCTATATCAATCACAGTTCAGTCTTGGTGTAATTATCATTCAGTTAAATCCCTAAACGAGAAAGGGCAGCGAAAAGAAATCTGCACGTTTGAAATACAGCCGCAGCAACACAACCTGGAAAAGGTCAGAGAGGTCAAACATTTTCATTTTCCTGCCACAAAGGGAAACAAAAAATTTGGTTTACAGTGTAGCACTGAAAAGGTTAAAAAATAAAATAGTTCACAATACATGAAGGCTGAAAAAATAATTTATTGTCTCCTTAAAATACATCTAGATTTCATACATGACGATGTAAAGGTATTCCCTTTTTATGGAGTAAACACTTCCACTATATTGATTGTACAAAGGTAGAAAAGTATTGTTTTAACTTTTAACATCAGGATTTCACTTTAAATTTACTTTGCAGTCCAGCTCTGTGAGCTGTGAGCAGAAACAGAAGCAGCTCGAATCTATTTTTATTTCCAGCTTGTGTCTCTGTGTCCTCTAGCCCAGGTTGATCTCTCCTGCGAACATGGTGATCAGAAGTATGATGGTAAACCCGGTTAGCAGCCCTGCATTTTGGATCAGGAAGAAAACGATCTTCGTAGAAGTTTTTTTTTGTTCCCGTGCTATGCTGTCCATCTCTGGGAACTGAAATGAGGAATAGCAATTAGCAAGGTTGAGGTTTAGATTTGGGAAGCAACAATATAAAAAGAAGAAGTGTAAATATTCAGGTTTGTATGGCTACAGTTATATTGTTCTCATGTGGTTCATATGAAACGAGGGAAGTTTTCTCATTGTTAACAAATTCCATGAAAACCAAAACTAAATAAATTGCCCTTCTTAAATACGTTCCTTTACATGAAACAGCTGAAGGTTTGAGTTGATTAACAAAACAGGAACAAAAACAAAGTTCTTCACACAACACATTGTACTTATAATACCAAATACTGCAGTGAATATTTTTATTTCACTGGCCTTAATTAACCAAACTTAAAAGGTAGAAAAGGCACTGACAGCTTACAGAAATACAGGAAAATATAAGGTTACTTGGTGCCATACACATTTCTGAACCTTTTAATTAAATATGTATTTTTGACTTAATTTTAAACCTACACTTGAATATTACCAGGATACTGCTATATTTGCTGGCCACTTTATTAGGTATTAGGTGTTAGTACCAGTTCAGCGTCTTTTTCCTTCAGAAAAACTGGCATAGATTCAACAAGTTGCTGGAAACATTCCTCATAAATTATGGTGCATATTGACATAACGGTATCACTCAGTTGTAGCTGGACAGCTGTACATCAATAATGTGAATCTCCCATTCCACCACATCCTAAAAGTGTTCTGTTACATTGAGCTCTGACTGTGGAGCACATTTGAGTACCGAGAACTCACTGTTTTGATCAAGAAACTAGTTTCAGAAGATCTGAGCTTTGGGACATGGTGCATTAACCTTTATGGTCATAAAGGGGTGGAGATGGTTGGTAATAGTAGTCTGCCATGTTTAAACAATGCTCACTAAGGAGTCAAGAAATGTTCTCCCTCACCTTCCCATGTTTTCAAGTTGTATATGTGCACAAACTCACTGTTTTCAAGTTGTTAATAGTTGTTTCAAGTTGTTGACATGCTCTTCCAACCAGATTTTCCTTTCTATTGTCCAATATTGGTGAGCCCACACAAACTGCAGGCTCAGTTTCCTGTTCTTTCATTTTGCCTTTTGTTTCTAAAGACTATCAGAGATGCTCTTCTGCATACCTTGGTTTTGAATTACTGCCACCTTATTATCAACTTGAAGAACTCTTAGCATTCTCCTCTGATTTCTGATATCAACAAGGTATTTTATTTTAAATGTTAGAGATGGTTGTGGAGGAAAATCCCAATAAATCAGCACCTTCTGCAAAACTCATACCATTGAAAGTAATTTAAATCACCATTCAGATGCTGGGTTTAAACTTCAGCAGTTCTTTTTTGATCCTAAATGAATCAAGGTTAACGAGCAGCTGAATAGCTGTACCTAACATAGTGGTCACAGAGTGTAACTGACATATATTATCATATTATATAAGCTGGCATACTGAATTTTTTATCAAACCATCCACAGCTGACAGTCTCTCCAGTATCTGCTAAAGATAGGTCCAATATGTTCTCTACTTTTAATTCACATGAAATGTTTGTCTTAATGCTCCATTTTGGTCACAGCATGTTTGAACAGGAGGAGTGTACACAGAGTTTACAGGTATCAGAGGCTTCACACAGATAGCACACAACTTTTTCTAGGAATAACACTGATAAACTCAACACGAGCGATTTTAAGCTGAAAAGTTGTGCATTGTAAAACAAAGACAATGGAGCTGAATGATCATAAAAAGCTATGCAGACAACCATGAAACCCATCAGTAATTTAATAGAGTGGAAGCCTCGAACATGTTGGGGAAGTCCAGTGACTGACTAAATAAATGTTGGTTCTGCTTTTTTTTGTATCTGCCATCAAGAGAACTCAACTCACCATGTCCGCCAGAGCGATATACAGAAACATTCCTCCTGCAATGGCAAAGATCGCATTGGGGGCAAAGTTGCTGCCGAGCAGGATGCCAAACACAAGGCCGATGTAACACGACACGGCTGACAACAGGTTGAAGAAAATGGCTTGCGGGATGCTCATTCCAGCATTCAGCAGGATGACGAAGTCACCTTGAGAGGACAAAATAGCTCTTTTACACAAGCAGATTGAACATTATACTTAAAGCAACATTTTTTCTTTCTGTCTTGTCTGTTAGTCACATTTCCCCCTTTAAAGCGAGCTACAGTATATTTCATGAAAAGATTTATTTTCATTTTTATACCCAGAAAGCAAGTTTGAACTCTAACTGTAAAATATATACATGTTCCTTCCACTCATGTCTTTTCTGAAGTTTTTTAGTTGCAAGTCATATTTTCCATTATTTCTAAGAACATGTATTCTTGGGGCACTTCTGCAGCTTGTCTCTACATGCCCATAGATACAGGATGTACAGGCACATTCAATGCAAAGTTTGGCTGCACAGCAGAGTTTGGAATGACTCATGAGGGGGGCTGAAACTGATTTTCCGCTACATATCACTCACCCAGCTCATGGGGAAACTCCTCACACACGATGGCAGTGGATGTACTGAACCCTGTCAAGACAGACACTGTGAAGGAAGCGCCGATAGCCAGACCATCTATGAAGTTATGGAGTGCGTCACTTAGAGTTATCATCCACGCCACAGTCTTGATGCTGCGGATGCGCTGGCCCCGCAACCAGCGGCACATGACATCAGGCACCTCGGCATCCTGGAAGAGTGGCAGGAGAAGTTACACATACACGGCTACGACTAATGCCTGATTGTGTTTTGATAGTGAGTGTGAAAGACAACATGTAGCTACATCACATACTTTCACAGTGAGAGGAAAGCACATCCTCTTTCAATTCTAAGGTTTTATATTATCATGACACAATAAAAATGATCTTGTTCTAACAGGATCAGATAAATAGAACCTCACATGAATAAGAACACAACAACAACACAACTTATTATTATTATTTACAAACCTGCCATAGTCTTTTAAGGAAATGAGGATAGCTATAAAGTCATATCAAAGACTAAACACACCCACCAGGAAAATGCTGCCCCTGCTGGTGAATGTTTCGGATAATTATAAAAAAGTAAACTAAGCGTTAATATAGTTTGACATCTTAGTTTGGAATGTTAAATTCTGACTGAATTATGATGCTCATGCCAATGTTGTTGCAATCCACTGTAAAGGATACACACAAATCTTGATATTAAACGATTTCATCCAGTTCTTACGACATTTATCACAGAACATGGACATGATGCTAAATGATTGTGTGTTTATAAGAAATTTATCAGCAGTCCTATTAATAGTTGGATCTCAAGGTTGAGCGATAGTTACACAGTCATAGAAAGAGTAACGCAGCTAGAAAGTCCAAAAATAAAGATGGTACTAAAGGCTTTAATCATGAAAGAGTCTTCATCTTTAACCCACAGAATAATACTGATTAATTGAAAACAGGAAATATTTTCTCTAAGTGGATGCACTGCATTACTCACACAACTCCTCGCTTACACATATAATGGCACGCGTGCTGTTAATAGGAAACCTGAGAACATGCGGACACAAACAGCGCCTTTGGGATTTGATTAAAGACATTCTGCAGTAACAATAAACCCCTTTTACTAGCAGTGGGCACACAAGGAGTCTTTGTGCTCCCTTGACAATTCCAGCGTTTAGACCGAGGGGAAAGACCTGAAGCTTGGTTTCGCTGCTTGGTCCCTTCTTGTCATCAGCAAGTCTGTTTGCTTGGCCTCCATATGACACAAGAAATGTTGTTAAATATTAACAGACACGCCAATCAGCCTGAAAACAGCTCAATAAACGGCTCCAGGAAAAAAACGAAATGTCTGCGCTATCGCTTCCTGCTTAATAAATATTTTTAAATATTGCCTACCTTTTCAATTTATTTATGCATATCACACATCCTAACAGCATATCATGATTGCTTCCTGTGAGGTGTGTCTTTTATAGCAAAATTTGCTGGACAGCAAGTCTCTATCAATCAAACACATGCTGTAGATATAATTTCAACAGAGGTTCAGTAGATTGACAATCTTATCATAAGCTGATAAAAACAAAACATTTGAGCTACTCTAGATAAAATGTCTTTGATTATAAAATTGATTGTTCCATAGGTTGATGTGACCTAGAGCTGATACCTGTTGGCTTCCAAACCTGCGCAGTTTATTCTGCTGTTAAAGAGCAATCACGTGTCAAATGTTACCTGAGAAGTTTCCACGTTTGTATCTAGGATTGGGCTGCTCTTGTCTGTAGCGACGGTGGTGATGGCGGTTAAAATGATGGAGTCCTTTGTTGCCACCACGTCTCCGTTGTGGATAGAGTTTTCCTGAGGTGTCTCTGAAAGTGTGAAGTGGCTGTGGCCGTGCTAAAAAGACAGACATCAAATTCAGGTTAAAGAAGCCTTTTCCACTTCAGGAACTTAAAAACTCCTAACATTTAGGCTATTTTAGGCGTTTACTTGTTATCTGTGTCATGATTTATGGTTTTGGTGGGTTTCCTCATGTTTTCTTTTTCTTCTAGTTTTGATTTTGCATACTACCGCTTTGTTATTTTCCACATCTTTTCTCCTTTTGTACAACTTTTGGACTGCTCTTTGAACACTCTTTGAGTGATCACGTGTGGATGACCCAAAAGATAAAGATTTCAGTGTTGGACTTTTGCCCTAAATGTGCCCTAAATATACGATTACTCGTGCTAAACATGGGCTGGGTTTCAAATAATAAGGTCAGCATGCAGTTAGATCCATGAATAATGAGACAATGACACATTTTTGATTTTGCAGATTTGCCTCACTACATCATCATAGTGTATTTTAAAACAGTCAGTCTAGTCACTGTAATGTGCACATACTGCAGAAACTGTGTCACTGTCCAAACTGTACATGCACCTAATTGCTGTGAACTTCAATATCTCGCGTGTCATTTCTGATAAGAAATTATTTATGTACACATGACTACCTTGAAGTGTTATTAGAGTGATCAAATTATCCAATAAAACAGACATACTCAATGTCAGATGTAAAACAGGAGGGAATGACAACATTATAGTGCTTTGAACCTGAGAAACTTCCTGCACTGTTATCTTACCTCGTGGTCCATCCGGAGGCATAATTTCAGTATCTTTTCCACAAAGAACAGGAGGTAAAACCCTCCAAATATTGCAGCTGCATTTGTCGCATAGTGATCCACTTTAGGATCAAACCCCAGGGCCTATGGAAAAAACGAGAATGTCAGTGGTGCAGAGAAGACTTCTAGAGTGTGTGTGTGCATTCATAGGTATTATTCTATGAAACAATTAAACATCTCTCAAAAAACCAGTGACAAGCTTAATTTTACTCACTCATCCATTTACAAACCTCTGGTATGAGCTGAAGAACAGCATTAGAGAAAAGCGTCCCGATGGCCAGACCAATGAAGTAGGTCAGCACTTTGGGGAAATAAGGCTTCTTGATGAACGGGATGAGCAAGAGACCAAGCAGGGATGCCAGGTTGATCACAGTAACGGCCAGAAACCCATAACCCCACACTGTCACGGCACAAAACAAGAAGAAAAGGTTCTCGAGAATTCAAGGTTTTTACTTCTTTCTGGACTCTTAAATGCAGCCTCGATACCTCCAACATACCTACTAAAATGGGGCCTGGCAATGTGACAAGAACCTGGAATGTGCAACCTGTGAAACACTGCAGTATTAAACCCTAGCTAACCAAACTCGCCTGCAGAAATAAATATACCTTCTTAAATGCATTTGTAACACCATCTGCAAATGTGTGTGTTTTATTGTTTTTGAAAAATTGCCAGTTTTTTTTAAAAGAACTTCAATAAATGTGCCAGACATTGTTATTAGACCAGCAATAATGCTATTTAGTGAAATATGACGATATAAGTTATTATTTTAATGTGGGCACAAATTACTTTTCTTAAATATAATCTAATGGTGAATAGATTTTCTTATTTTCAGTGCCAGGCCTCTTTTATTTCGAGATTTTAAAACATACTATTACTATTTATTTGCCTGAGAGAAATTCTTCTCAGGCCAGCAGAGGAAACAGCATGATTCGGGAACAACATGCTGAACAACAGTCACAGTTGGCTATAACTGTGTCAACAGCACTGAGCAGGACTGTTGATATGGCCGATATCTGCGAGGTCAGTGGCTCCGTGAGTCCGACAATGTGGCGCGTTATAGCTTCACAACTACAACGTTCTTCTTCTGCACTGTCCAGCAGGAATAAATTATTATTACCATTCTCAAACCATCTCTAAGCAATCAGAATCAAGAATGTCCCACATTTTCTTTATCAGGGTCAGTATAAGAAAGAAAAACCCCATCAACAGCAGCTTTAAAAATCATTCGCCATAAATGGGACTGTCCACAAAAATTTTCTTGACCCAATTCAAGTAAACAAGCAAACCCTGGCAAATTATTTAATTTACAGAGGTCTTGACAAATAGACACGTTGGGATGATTTGGCTCACCAGAGTAGTCCACATGAATCAGTGCCTCGGGGGCAATGTAAGGGCAGGAAGGCAGCAGCACCTGGGTCAACACAGCAGGGCAGATCTTCTCCAGATGTTCCACAGTCAGCTGACTGACATTATTGTAGCCAAACTGGGATAAGATCTGCTTTGCAGAGAGACACTGAGGGACAGAAAGTTGTTATTAGACATAATTTTCATGCATTTAAATATAAATGTACCAGCTTCTTTTCTGAAGCCCTTTGTGATGCATGTACTTATATGCTGTGTAATTAAAACTTTCATTATAAGTGGCAGAAGAGACATGCAGTAAAGAAATATTTGAAGACAATTTTGCTCACTAATGAAAGTGTAAGGTCATTTATGCCATATGGCACATGGAGAAACTTTGAGGAACTGAGTAAAAATGTAAAATAAATAAAAAATAATGATAATAAAAAGTAATAAAATAAAGGTTAAAATGTTCTATAATTGCATATATGGGGGTAAGAAATGAGTAATTACACTACAAGACTACTCATATATCATTGCTACACAATATTTCAAGGATTACATGCAAGGTCAAATAGTGTGTGGTTGTAAGCCCCAGAGAAACATTCTTGGTCGTAAGCAACTTTAATGATCAATAAGTTTAAATAATAAAAACTGCAGTATATAGGAAATAGAATACGTTTGTACCTCTTGCTCTTCCAGTGGATTTTCCTTACTTATTAAGTCAGATCGTCTGGCTGAGATCAACAGCAGTAAATCTTCAAGATTCGTTGTTGTAATGGAATTATTTTCACCATAGTAGTGGATAATATTCTCCAAAAACGCGTCTCCATCAGTGACATTCCCACGCACACTCTGGGAAGTTGTGATAAAAGCCAAGACGCACGTTAGAAAACATATGAGGTTCAACATTGTCTACTTTTAAGCGATGTAGTTTCTACTTTTACGCGATGTAGTTTCTTCTAGTGGACATAAATCTTTTTTTTTTTTTTTACTTCTGCTTTACTCAAAGCATTTCACTGATCCTCCAGGAAACAAGAATTAGGCTGTCCGTGGAAACCGCACGCAGCGCAGAGGCAGATCCATTCCAGGGTCGGAGATATCGGGGTTTTATCCAGTTGCCTAAATTATTATAGAGGTACAATTTCCGCTGCTGTGCTCTGAGTGATCTGTGTGGAGTTAACGAGGTTCAAAGATCAGCCATGAAAGGAAAAAACGGAGGTGGAGGTCGACAGCGTCCGCTCACTGTTTGAGTACTTTCTTTTGTGACTGACTTTCTCCCCACAGAGCCACACAAACACACACGCAAGAGGGGAAAAATAGTGTGTTTCTGTCTCGGTGACTATCTGTGTGAGGTAACAGAAAGCGCATGTGGGATATCTTACTCAGAGTTGCTCAGCTCACAGCTGTGGCCCCGTCCTTTTGATCAATGGTGAAACAGCTGGAGGTAAACATAAACATGTGATTTGTTTTTGTTTTTTTAGGTATTTCTGTCGCCCTCCGGTGGCATCTCATGAACAACGCAGGATACAGGCAGTAAGTTTGTAATATGTAAAAAATTACGAGTGATAGAATACTGCGTGAGCCACCTCACTTTAACACTGCTTTAGTGGTACAGAAAAAACATTTGTGTTGTGGAGATCTGGAGAAAGACAGCTGGACTTTTAACTTGTGGTGCAGTTTATTTATCTGACTTTTCCACCTACAATCTCAATAAATGATAATTTGTTGTTAGTTGTGTCTGCCTCTCTATCCTCTACCACATCTTCAAACTGGGAAAACTTACCAATATAATTTGTTACGACATGGTTTCTCATTCATCCTGGATTTTTTTTTACTATACAGTAACTAAATAATGGGTACAGTTGTTAAAAAAACAAGAATTAGGTGCAGAAGTTGAGATTTTTATGTATTTGAACTCAAATACACTCATAACTCCGCCCACTAATATTTGGTGAAATGTCCTATAACAAGTTGCACCTTCATCAGATGCTTTTTGTAGCCATCAACAAGCTTCTGACATAATTGTTTGGATATTTGATCATCCTTCTTGAAGGAATTGAGATCATTTATTTAAATTGGTTGGGTTCCTGGCATGTACCTTTTGGGAAGGCCATTCTAGAAGCTTAGTGTTAGCCTGCTTGATCCATTTCAAAACCACTTTTGATGGGTTTAGTCATGACTGTCATTTTTGTCCAAGTTTTAAACATCTAGCCACTGATCTAAGTAAAAATTTAATGCTTTGGAGGTAGTTCTTCTTAGTCGTTATTCCCTTCACCTTGTGCAATGTACCAGTACCACTGGAAGCAAAGATCTCAAATTTGGACTCATCAGACCAAAGCTCAGATTTCCACTGGTCTAATGTCCATTCCTTGTGTTTCTTAGCCCAGACAAATCTCTTCTGCTCTTTGCTTCTCCTTAGTAGTCGTTTCATAACAGCTATTTGACCACAAGGGCCTGATTCCCCCAGTCTCCTCTGAACAGTTGCTGTAGAGATTCCTCTCATACTGGAACTCTGAGGCATTTCTCTGGGCTCTAATCTGAGGTGCTGTTAACTTGCGATTTCTGAGGCTGGTGACTCAGATTAATTTATCCTCAGCAGCAGAGGTGACTCTTGGTCTTCCTTTCCTGGGGCCATCCTCATGCGAGACAGTTTCATCGTAGCGCTCGATGGTTTTTGCAACTGCATTTGGGGACACATTCAAAGTTTTTGCAGTTTTACGGACTGAATGATCTTTAGTTCTTAAAGTAACAATGGACTGTCGTTTCTCTTTAAGTAGCTGATTGGTTCTTGCCATAATATGAATTCTAACAGTTTTCAAATAGCACATGAAGCTCATTAAGAGAAGGCCAAGGGTTTACAGCGCTGTACAAGACTTGAGTAAAAGACCACAGATATTAGCAGGTCAGTGAGAGTTGTTTTCTTTTATGTAGTAAAGGACTTTAGGTAAATATTAAAGTAAATCATTTTTTAAGCTATGCAACCTGTTTAAATTGTCTCATTGGGACCATTAAAGTCTTTCAAGCATGAAATCCTGATGAAACATCTGATTATTGCTGCTTTTTGTTTTTTCTTTCTCTTCCACAGTGAGTTGAACCTGGGCTTAAGCATGATCCTGCCCACATAAAAAAGTGTAATCCTGAAAAGACAAGACATAAAGAACAAAGAGTTCTGCAGAGCTCAATCAAGCTTTAATTTAACATCAAATCCAAAAACAGTCCCTGATTGTTATTTGCTCATTGCTCATTCATGCACTTCACAACTTTAGAGGCCTTGTGGAAAAATGCTTGTGCTCAGGTTTTGGATGTAACTTCAAAGTTTATTTTTTTTAAATGGCAGTTATCAAACAGTGCTGCACGGTCCCTCGCTGTCCTCACTGTCATCCCACAATCCTCCACTGCTCGTGGCTG
The DNA here is from genome assembly GCF_000239375.1 of Pundamilia nyererei. NCBI lineage: Eukaryota > Metazoa > Chordata > Actinopteri > Cichliformes > Cichlidae > Pundamilia > Pundamilia nyererei. Next base: position 466,532 of record NW_005187580.1, read on the forward strand.
CTGCTGCATGGTTCACTCGCTGCTGAGCCAGCCCTGTCCTGAAGAGATGGGAAATGTGTTAGGAAAGTCAGCTTAGTGATCATATTTAGATTCATTCAATCGCAAATAATCGCAGTGCAATTTCCCCGAGCATGTTTGATCAACTTGCCTTGGAGAAAGGTTCACTGGTATCACATATTTCATACTCTTACCTCAAATTTTCTCTGCTCGGGTTGAAATTCTGAAAGTTTTGCCTCGCTGAAGCCTGAATCGGAATGAAACCTTGCCTGTTGTCTTTCTCTGGGGCTGAATCAGCCTGCGTCATGAAGACACGTGAAGTGCAGGTATATATATTAAAGCATTAACAGGCTGGAGAATCAGTCATGTGGAGATACTTCAAATTAAAACAATTCTCCACCATTTCACGATGATGCCTCAGATGACTGTCTTTAACATCTGTTTAGGTAAGACACCCAAACAAATTGACAGTTCTGAATGATTTGATCGATGGTCTGACTATTGATATTGATATATTCTCCAACAGATTTTCTAAATGGCAAAATCGTTAAGACATTTTCTGATCCCCTATTTGATCGAGGTCACTATGTGCAGAATATCAAAGGTTGTTTTGATAGCATTTTCCACATAAATAAAGAATAAGATGATCTCAGTGGGAGCTGTTGCAGCACTATACCACCTGGAAGGAACAAACTCTGCAAAAAAACAGCACTGAAAGGTGTATTAAATTAAAAGTGAATACCTGCTTTGACGGATCATCCCAGATTGGCCTGAAGGCACTTTTCGGGTGAAGAGGAGGCGATCCCTTTCTAACGCTGACTAACCTCTTCCCGTAGGAGCTGACGAGACACGGCGTTGGCCCGTCCATGTGGGGTCCTGATGGGTTCCTCAGAGGAGGGTGAGGGGTCAGTCTTGGAATCTGCCACCTCAGACACACAGTCCTCTCTCTTGGTGTCTCTTTGACCTGCTGCTGCTGACTGTATGAGGGCTTTAACAGCACTGGCACCTGGCTGTCTTCCTCTTCATCCTCCCCGCTGTTGCTACCGGTCATTTCTCTGCGCAGAGTGCCATCAGGGCTACATGAGGTGACTGAGGAATAGTCAAAGGCAGAGGTGTCATCGGGGTCTGTCTCACAGTCTTCCAGGCTGTGGTTCGTGCGAGGTGCCTCTAGCTCGTTGGTGCCTTTCCCCGTGGGCTGGCTGAAGGTGCCCTGGCCTGAGTCGCTGTTGTCTCCCCATCCTGCTGTGTCTGGAGTGAGGAGGGAGCAGTAGGCATGTCCACAGTCATGGGCCGGCTGGTTCAGGAGGGCTCGGTCTCTTCTCACAGGGCTGCAGGACCAACACTCCACACGCATTGACTGGCAGCCATTCACGCCATTGCTGAGGCCGACAGCTATCTGCTCTTCTCTGCTGGCAAAAGTAATAAGATGATCCCACCATGACATCTACATCCACTGGAAGAAAGCACTCTGCGTGGTACTCATGTACAGTGCTCTAACAAGATTTTTTTTCCTTTGTGTATTTCCCACAATGAAATGTTTCAAATTATCAAACAGATTAGACATTAGACAAATATGACCTAGACAAATGACAAAATGCTATTTTTTTAAAGAAAAATTAAGAGAAAAAAAGCTATGCAAATCTACCTGACCCTATGTGAAAAGATTATTTCACCCTAAACCTAATAACTATTGTTCTACCCTTGGCAACAAGGACTTCGATCAAGCATTTGTGATAACTGGCAATAAGAGTGTCACATGACTGTGGAAGAATTTTGGCCCACTCTGATACAGAATTGTGTTAATATAGCCACACTGGAGGGTTTCAAACATGAATAGCTTGTTTACATCAAGCCACAGCATGTCCACTGGGTTGACGTCTGAACTTTGACTAGGGCACTACAAACATTTCATGCTGTTTTTGTTGTTGCTGGGTTTGTTTTTTTAGCCATTCACAGTTGACCTGCTGCAGATTTCATGGTTCCATCAGCTGATATTAAGTCTTCCAGGTCCTAAAACAGCAAAGCAGCTATAGACTGTCACACTACCACCATCACATTTGACTGGCTGGATGATGTTCTTATTATGAAATGCTGTGTTAGTTTTACACCATATGTAACAGGACTCAGATGTTCCAAAAAGTTAAACTTTTGCTTCATCAGTCCATAGGACATTTTCCCAGAAGTCTAAGGGATGATCAAGATGGGGTGGGTTTTTTTTGGTTTGTTTGTTTGTTTGTTTGTTTGGGGTTTTTTTTTGGTTTGTTTGTTTGTTTGTTTGTTTGTTTGTTTGTTTTTGTTTTTTTTGGGGGGGGGGGGTTGTTTTAATAAATGAAAACATCATTTAAAAACTAATTTTTGTGGTTATTTGGGTTATCTTTGTCTAGTGTTAAAATGTGATTGTTTGATCATCTGAAACATGTAAGTGTGACAAATATCTAAAAAACAAACAAAAAAATGAAATCAGGAAAGGTTCGAATGCCTTTTCACAGCAATGTGAACCTGTACAGTTTAAAATAAAAACATGCAAAACATTTTTGCAGATAAATGCCACTGAAATAGGCTGTTGCTTGATTTTGAGCAACACTTTGTGCCACAGCTGTTCTCGTGCATGCTGTATTGTCTGACGTCCGATGCGGGTGTCACTGACCTCTGAGCAGCAGCGTTTGACCCTTCCCTGGCCTGCTGAGACTCTCTGGTGTGCTGGCTCCTTGTGCAACAGTTTGCAGCAGAAACGCCAGCCCCAGCATCAGAGGTGCTTTTTATGCAAAGAACAAGTTTACTTGCAAAACTCTAAATGCAGACAAATGCAGGTGGAGCTATTGTGCTCTTCTGTATTTTCTCACACATATAATGTACTGTGTTATGATGGAAAAAGTTTCAGATAATGAGGTCAGCATATGTGGAATCCCTGTGAGTGAAAAGCTCAAAACACTGCACCAAATGCTTGTTTCTAGACAGTTTTTCTACTCATGGAGCTTTATCATGTGAATGACAGTGGATATCCTTACTACGATCATCTCGGGCACATAACCACAACCACCTGTTTACAGCGGGCAGCCAATAATATTTTGAACTATGATTCACGCAAAACTAGTCTAATAAAGTCCAAAAATAAAAACATGGAGATGAAAACTAGCAAATAGGTCCTCTGTGAGACTTCCACATCAGCAACCCAAATCTGAAACAAATAATCTGACATCTTTGATAATGCTCTTACCTTTGTCCAGCTACTTCTCCTTCTTCCCACCGGACGTCTTCCTCGAGAATTACATGACAGCGGGATAAAATGCTCCTCAGAGCTCGCTCAGTTCCCAACAACAGGCTGCAGTCAGGATGCTCTTTACCAGTCCACTGCAAGAGGTTCTGAAGAAGGAAGAGTAAGCTGTCAAGTCAAATCCTTACTAAATTAACTTAAATTAATACACTGAAAGTATCTGTAGATCTTCAAAACTGGATTTGCTCTGGCTGCTGACTCACCTGAATGTGACTCAGGTAGCTGTGTATGCGCGCGACAGGTGCCAAAAGCAAGGAGAGCAGTTTCATTTCCTCTCTCTCCATCTGGCTGCCCTGTAAAACAAGACAAAAAGCATCTTTCTGGTGTCCTTGGTGGATTTTAGCTGAACAATGTTAATGGTAAATCTCTTGAAATACCTGCAAAATTTGACTCTTGTCAGGATGATTGAGTCTCTTGAACTCAAGTGAGAGGAATGACGCCAGAGTCATTGTGTATCCGAGGTACATGTCTGAAAAAGCTGTCTGGACAACACAGATGAGGAAGAATATGAAAACCTGCGTATCAATGGAAATGAAAGATAGATTGAAATCATAAAAACGTCACAACAGAACATAGGCTTACATCGTTGTGGCCAATAAGCTGCACCAGGATGTCTCCAATCAGAGATTTCCAGTGTTCAGCTGATAACCGCTCCTGCAGTGTATTTCTGAAGAGCAGATGGCGCTGTAACAGCTGCTCCACAAACTTCAAATAGGTCTGACTGGATCACAGAAAACACACACGCATACACAGTATCTTTTACCACAAATGGAAACTTCTGTAACTCGCAGTGGAAAAAAGGGTCACAAATCCTCTCCAGCACTTACTATGGTTCTGCAGTCATGTGGTGAGCCGGTGGGGTCTTGTATTTGTCGTACAGCTGGTTTAAGGTTGATACATATTCCCACTCAGAGTGCAGGAGCTGCATCGTGACCTGATGGCGTGCATCTGTAAAACCCAAAAAAAAAAAAAAAGGATGATGAATCTGCAAAATCAGAAGAAGAAGAAAATACTCTGCATCTATACAAGTGACGTGTGAGCTCACCTGTGCCTTCACTGAGACCAGCTTTGAGGCCCTGCAGGAAACAGTGGAGGAGCAGTTTTCCTCTGGACAGACAGGCAGGTGGAGCGGATGAACAATCACACTGACGCTGTACACGCTGCGGCTCAGCTGGCTCGCTGCTGCACAGCAGTGAACAAATGACAGCATTTACTACTTATAATCTTACCTAAAAATGTTTACAGTCTCTACTGTGCATTCACATCATGAATCTAATTGCTTTATAACTCAAGGTTTGCAAAACTGGAAAAAGGTGTTACTCCTATGGATAAAATGTTGGAGAAATGAGCTTGCATTGACTAATAAAGGTCCAAACGACTCATGAGGCAAATGAGATGTAAGGATGAGGTTAATGATGGACTGTTCGAGGCTAAAAATCATCTGAGCTGTGCTTTAATGATACCATGCTGAATTTTACACCGAGGTATGTCAGCAATAGCAATGCATTCATTCTTCCAGGGTCGTGGTACATGTGTACCTTTCTCTTTGCTTGGATGTGGAGCTTTTTCCATCCTGCTGAGGTCGGTGTCTGTTGCTGTACAGCTGCACAATCTGACACCTCATCACACTCAGTTCCTCCTGTAGTTGACAAAGCACTGACGCTGAGCTTTCGATCTAGAAGTAGCTGAGCATCATCACTTGTGGAGAAATATGAGAAACCCTTCGGGTTAATTTTTAAGTCTTACCCTCAGTGAGTCGACTAGAGCCTCCAGCCTTAAAGCTTTTTTCTGACAGCTCCTCCTGTTCTCCTCCAGCTCCTCTCTCAGGTATGTGTCTCCATGTTGGATCTGACTGAGCTCCAGCAGAGCGCTGGTGAACCCCGACTTCAGCTCCGAGACCATGCATTGTAACTGGAGGGGATGACATAGTATCGTCTAAACGCTATTTTGGTCATCAAAGTTCAACTAATATGTCTCACAAATCCAGGCTGGCTGATGAGGGAAGCTTCAGCATACCTTGGAGATTTCAGTAACAAGCTCTGCCTCCTGAGGCTTCATGACCTGTGCAGGGAGACAAACACAAACACATTAATAATCAGTGTGTTTGCTGACACTCACAGTCATCTTTCTGATTTACATAATCCAAAAAAACTCAGATGGAGACCAAGCACGCAAGTCAATCTATCTCTCTTTCAGCAAACTAAACCTATTTTTCTTATTATTCAAAGAACCCGATTTAATGACTTCTGCGTCTTGTTTGTTTGTGGTACCTGCTCAGATGTTGCCCCTGCCAGCAGTCCCTCTGCTAAGGAAGTGGCAAGCCAGCCAAAGAGCTCAGCCCTGCAGGGGAAATGGCTGCAGGAGCCAAGATCCCTCCTTATAAGTCTGCTGACAGAAGGAGAGGCAGGGATCATCAAAAAAAGACAAATTAAACATGCATTGGATTCATTTTTAAAATATCAAATAAACCAGATACGATCACTTTATTATAGAGATTCATTATAGCCTTACAATTATTTCTAATTCTTTGAAATAATGCACATCATGGGTTTTTTATTCCAGGATGCCAGACTGTGATTTACAGAAACAAAAAAAAACAACAAAAAAATTATGAACACATATACATGTTAGGGATGTCCAAACATCAATCAAACCACTCACAATACATGAGAGAAAAGCTGATTATTGAAGCAAACAATGTAAAAGAAGGCTAAAGCAGCTCACCTTAGTCAGAGCTCCTCAACAGTGTTTCTTCAGACATCCGAAAGAGGTCCAGTAAATCCTAAAAACCTCCAGGTCTCCGCTTTTCTGCTGTTCTAACCTCAGAACTGGTTTGCAGCGTGAAGGGTCGTGAGGCTCTGTGTGCTGCTCTGTGCAGACAGCAGATGTCCTGCGTGACGCTCAGTGAACTATGAAGCAAGTGTTGCTTCATAGTGGATTGCCCGTTTGGTGCTGTTGTGCAAATGTGCTCTGTTTTTCAATTTATAAAACATATTTAAATTGTTGTAATGCCTATATTTTATTGGCATGACACTTAAATATACGTCCAAGGGTTTTCAATATGTAAATGGAAAAATTACAAATTTTTATCTGTTTGTTCATTTAAAAGGGACAATAAAGTTTGACATAGCAAAGAGCACGAAAATGTGTTTCGCGCACCTGGCTGCCACCTGGTGCCTGTTGTGTGTGTTTTACTGTAAGTAAATAACAACATTTCCTCGTTAAATTGATGCAGAAATTGGCGCACAAGAATTCACAATGCAGAAAATGGCCACAATTTCTTTTACCTACCCCATTGTGTGTACAATACATTACGAAAATACGCTTAACTGAAATATGAACATTAGTATGGGAATATTATATGTGTATATACTGTACACCCCACCCTGTAAGACCCAGTCTGTTTAATTCTAAGAATATCCGATTTTGTGTAATTTCTAGTCGTATGTTTATTCCGCCCGCCTCGATGACTCCTCTGGTTAAATCGAACGCACAAGCCCCTGTTTTGTTTTGCCCTGGGGTGTGGCCAAGGGTCATTGCTCGAATCTGATTGGCTGCATGCTTCATGGAGTTTTTAAATTGTTGCAGCTGCCGACAGACTTACAGGGCTGTCAAAACAGTCGCGAGGAAGATCGCGTGACTGGTGAGAAATCACGACACTACTCCGATATTCTGAATTCTGAACTCACAGACATGTATTTCCTTAAAGCTACGGAGCTTTCTGTTTATTTTGGGCTACAGTAAGATGGTGGTTTTATTTAATTTTGGTCTTGTTGTTATCGTGTTCTGATATGAGCTGCACAGCTAGCGTTAGCTGGGTTCGATGTGAAATAAACCGTCAGTTCTGATAATAATGTTCATAATAAATCAAACTTTATATTTATCGGAAATTTTATACCTGCAAAATATTGGAGAATCAAGTGTGTAGATATTTTGTTTACCTTGAGGCTGAAGGATTGGTTTGAAGCCTCCTTAGAGAATCATATATCAGAATAAGAATACTTTATTAATCCCTAAGGAAATTATATCCACACATTAACCTGACTTCTACATAAACCTCTTAAATGCCTTAATAATGGCAGGCCTAATATCAGGGCAGTTGCATTGTGTTTGAATATCATTTACTTTACATCATCATTGGCAGTATGACTTGACGTGGAGATATAGTTTTTGTTAATAAAATGGTCAGAAAAAACATGATCATGCATAGAGTTCTGCTAAATGATTACACACATTTATTACCTTTACTGTGGGTTTTGATAATGCTCAACACAGTTAGTCACCACCTAAAAATAAAATCCATTGTGACACTGGAAAACTCTTCAACTAAAAGCAGGGAGCCTAGCCTCTTTGAAAACAAAAAAACCTACTACAGCAAGCTTGTTATGGCAGTAAATATATTACATTTTGGTATTGCAATGGAAATTTTTAGTAATCTCTGCATGTCTGACATTACAGTGATGTGAATTTATGTGGCGATTATTCAAGACGGTATCATTCATGATATATTGTTGAATATTATCAGGACCGGTAAAGTGTCAGTTGCCAAACGTAAGTAAACTTTAGTGTGTCGCTTCTCAGCTGTTTAGGGGGGGGCTGAAAAAATGAGGACAAGCGAGTTTGACTCTTCATCTGAAGATGAGGTCGGAGAAGAGGAGCTGACTCCACTGCACATCTCCTGGTAAGTTTTGATCAATTTAAAAGCTGTGTGGATGTCTACGTGTTCTTGCTGACATGGACACAAACAAATATCACCCTGCTAATATTGGTTTTCATTGGTTTTAAGGTTGCCGCTATCCATAGTAGGGTGCCCGCAGTTTCTTGGAATATGTGCACTACCAGGTGAAACAATTTGTCTACTGTATTTACTGCATCGTATATTGAATTTTGGTTTTTTTCTGACTTTTGTTTTTGTTTTTGCTCTTTTTTTGTTTTGTTTTTGTTGACTAAAGGTTGCAAATACAAAGAAATCCGCAGATGTCTGCAAAGAGATATTGGTAAGTTGGTGCTGATCCTGATTTTACCAGATGTAATTAGCATTCACAAGCAGATGTTTGAATCTAACCACTTAATTAAGAAGCAAGATTTCAACATATATTTTAAATGTTGAAAAATAGTCTTTACTGTAAGATGTAGAAAACCTTGACTTTGTAATAATAATTAACAATCCTTGTTGTCATTGCACATGTACAATAGTATTGAATGCAACCCTGTCTGTGCAAAAATCTGTCAATTTAGAGCATGTTGAGTATGTTCTTTTTGAGTCAAAGTCAGTCAGTGAGTGTTGTCATCTTATACAGCCTACAGTAATTAACTGTACAGATACCTTCTAATTAGCGCACATTAAAAAATTTATAAAATACTAGAACTGAACTCACCAGAAGTCAAGCACAAACTTGATAGTGGATGCTTTTTTAACTTTATGCAAAACATTTTATTCGCTTAGCTATCTGATTTATGATTTCATTTTTTCACAGTATTTTATAAATAGTATGTTTATGCAGAAATTAGCCTGAAGTGGTGGAAAAAATGTGGATAACCTGGGGTTTTCCCGTTTTACAAGAGAAACTTCTCTTCTTGTTTACAGAGGAGCTCCAGAACCAGGGGGTGCAGGATGTGTTTGTTTTCTGCACAAGAGGAGAGCTTAGCAAATACAGGGTTCCCTCACTACTGGAGGTCTACCAGCAGCGGGGCTTCAGGGTTCACCACATGCCTTTTCTAGATGGAGACGCACCTGAGCTGAACCAGTGCTGCCAGATCCTTGATGAGCTGCAGATCAGCCTCAAGAATGACAGGAGGACGGTGATCCAGTAAGTCAAAACTGAGTTCAGTTTAATGTTCCACACAGTGCGTGATATCTACCTGCTAATTAATACAGACAAAGCAGAGAGGAGAATTAGCATGTAGTACTGTGCAAAAATCTTAAGATTTTTTTTAAAATCTTTTGCTAGTAAAATGGGGGATGTATTAAAATGTGAAACATGTAAACACAACAGAAGAGGAAGAAAACAGAGTTTGTACAATTTGAACAAGCTCGAAAGTCAGTATTTGGCGTGAACACCTTCGTTCTTCAACACATCCTGAGCTAACTTGAGGAAAATGTCTTGTTTGTAGTTTCATGAAGAGTTCTCCAGGCTTCTTGTACAACATTCAAAGCTCTTCTTTCGATGTTGGCTGCCTTTGGTTCCATTGTGTCAAGATGATCCCACCCTGCTTTAAAAATGTTGAGCTCCAGGCTCTGTGGAGGCCAATCCATGACCGATGGTGTTCCACTGTGTGCTTTTCTATCAAAGAATACTTTTCTTGCTATGGATGTGTATTTTGGATCATTGCCTTGTGTAACGTTTAATAGCTGTTTCGGACTCACCTTGTTGGTGCAATTATGTTATATTTGGCATTTTCTGTAGATATGATGAAAGAAAACCTTCTGAAAATGTTCAGGTACAAGGACTGGATTCAAAACGAGTGAAAAAGAAGCCAGTGTCCAAAAAAACTTGAGATCTCCAGAAAGCCTTGAGATTCTTGTTCAAGAACTCTTAAATAATTACCTGAAAGACTTAGGGCTCAAGTAGTAGTAGAAAGTATAAGCCTCCAGTAATCATATTTGAAGTAGTGAAGGTTGTTTACATACGGCGGTAAATGATTTAGAATTCCAGAATGAGTGGATGGATATCAGCTGAACTGCTGGGTGGTTCTTTGATCCCATACAAATCAGTTTTATAGCAAAAAAATGAATTTTTATTCTGATTAAGCTTTTTTTTTTCTTTTTTTTTTACACATGACCATGGTTAAACAGAGTTACCTACAAAAGCAGATCAGATTGGATAGTAAAGAGAGGTTTTTGTGTCGCTCTATAAAACCAGGAGATCTGAAGTGAGCAGAGCTTTTACTGTTGTTACTAAAAGGCCCCTGAGAAGCTCTCCACTCTCCCAGAGAGCTTATAAAGCTGCTCGCTAGGCAACAGGAGGAAACTGGTTGTCCTGAACTTGTATGATACGAGTGGGTTTTAATTTTAATGCTGAGAGGTATCGCTACCACAGTATTCCCTGTCCAATAAAGGACACCTTGGTATCATAAAACTTTGAAGTGCCAAATGGCATCATATCACCACAAATACATCTATTTTTAGCTCCTCGGGACACCTTTCATTATACAATACAACAGTTTTTTTTTTTTTTCTTTAGCTGTCAATTTCATTGGATTTTGTCATTTTCCTTTTCCCTATCTCCTCAGCTGCTACGGGGGCCTTGGACGCTCAGCATTAAGTAAGATTATTATTCTTTTATTTTGAAGTTTTCTATCGAACATTCTCTGTCCAACATCAGAAATGTCATGTAACCTAATTTAATGTCACTGCTCCCATCACATGGCTGTTGTTTGCCCTGCAGTCGCTGCCTGCCTGCTGCTTCAGCTCTCTTCCACAATGACGCCAAACAAAGCCATCGAAATCCTCAGGCACCACAGAGGAGGAGGAGCAATACAAACAGTGAGGGTGAGTCGCTGCTTTTCTTCCTCTTCATCTGTAGTTTTTAAGGGGTCATTTTGCTGCTTTTGTTAGTTTATTATAAACTCGTGTTTTTGTTGGTTTGTACCTTGCAGAGACATTTGATGGTCTAAAATTGGTGCGATTAATAAATTAGATTAGAATAGAATTTTTTAGCCATGCGACAGCCTGGCGACCTGTCCAGGGTGTATCCTGCCTCTCCCCCTAAGCGGGCTATACAGACAGCTGGGATAGGCTCCAGCCCCCCTGCGACCCTGACAAGGATAAGCGAAAAGAGAATGGATGGATAGAATTTATTGTCATTGTACAGGCACAACAAAATTGTAGTTAAAAATTAACTCTAACATCAAAACGCTCAATTGAATCTGCTCGAGAAAAGAAAAGCATAAACGTGGAAGAACTGCATGTAAAAAATGGACGTAGCTACTGAGCCTCCAACCTCAGCCTCAGCTTTGGCAGATGTCGCAAGCAAGCGGTGGATCTGATGAGAAACTGTAAATACTGTTACATACCTATATGAAAGCAGTTTGCTATTCACCTTATTCTAAATCTGATCATTCACTGCTATGTCACTGTTACTCTAAACAGATTGCAATAAGATCTGTAACTAGTGATTAAAACCAGAACCTCATGATTTTCAGGTAACTTGCTGCTAGAAGAGTCTTGGGGATCTAATTTATAAATGGAAAAAAAAAGAAGAAAAAATGTTGCTTATGTAAAATAATCAATTTACACCCAACTGTCACTTTATTAGGTACAGCTTGTTAGTACCTGATATTGGGTACTTGCAATGGACCCCTTTGCCTTCATACCTGCCTTAGTTCTTCATTCATCAGATTCAACAAGGTGCTGGAAACACTTCTCAGAGATTTTAGTCCACATTGACACAGTTCCTGGAGATTAGATTGACATCTTGTGACTGTGGAGGCCATTTGAATACAGTGAACTCAATGATATGTTCAAGAAACCTTTATAAGACACTTTGTGACATGGTGTCATCCTGGAAACACTCATTGGAAGATGGGTACACTGGTCATATAGGGATGAACATGGTCAGTAATAATTCAGGTATGAAGGGACTCAAATTGTGCCAAGAAAGCGTCCCGTTCACCATTATCCCACCGCCAGGAGCCTGTACCACTAATACAAGGCAGACTAGAGCCATTCTTTCATGCCGTTTACCCCAAATTCTGACCCTACCCCAGGAATCTTGCAGCAGAAATTGAGATTGATGACACCAGGCAACATTTTTACAGTCCTCTCGATGTGTGAGCATGTGTGAATTGTAGTTTCACTTCCTGTCCTGCTGAGAGAAGTGACATAAAGAGAAGTGACAAGTGTGGTCTTCTGCTGATGTACACTGTCAGAGATGCTTTTCTACATTCCTTGGATGTGGTTATTTGATTTGTTTTTGTTTTCAGTCCATTCTCTGTAAACCCCAGAGATGGTTGTGTCAACTGCCAGTCAATCAAAACACCATAAATTATAAATAAAGCCTCTGAATTCATGAAGAAAGTATCATCACAGCATTATATAGTCTCTGATTTATTAAAACTTTAGTCTTTCTGATGTGTGATCCCTAATTTTCCATTTACCAGCATCTTTTTACTTTTCTGTAGCAATACAACTTCCTTCACGAGTTTCGGGAAAAGTACACAGCCTACCAAAGTGAAAGTGAAGCTCGCTCAGAGCGCTCGGTGTCTCGGTGATTACTGCTCCTTTCTACAGAGCTGGAAGTCTCGAGTTCCTCAAGCTTGCTTGTTTGCCAGTGATGCTTTCCTGATTGTGTGGTGGTATGATTATATTCTTGAGATATGCACTTTAGAATGAACACTGTAATATATTGCTTTTTATCATCCTCATTATAATTAATTAAAGACTTGATGAGGAGATACTGCTTTATGTTATTAGATGGAAAATGTTGTTTCGTTTATATTGCAAATAAAATAATGGTGTGTGTTAGAAGTGCTATGTCAGCTGGGCAATATATGTGTGTACTTTCCAATGGTCTTTTTATTTAAGGGGAATAAAACTGCACAACAGCTTTTCAGACATCAAGTCTGTCTCTAAATGTGAAGCTTATCAGTTATTTCTAAAATTTCTAAGTTACTTTCTTCATTGAAACCAGAAATTACTCAAATGGGGTCTTTGTGAACTAAATCTAATGATGAAATTAGGCTTGTATGAACTGTAATGGTTCCTTCCTTGTAGCACAAAATCTAATGCTGCAAAGTTATGTTTTATTTTTCATCGTATTAAAATATCCCACAATTTATATTTTTCTATCTACATTTTGTGAGTCATACCACTTGCAGCAGTGAAATGCCAATAACGTTTGCATTGGATTATTAGTCCAGTTCTTGTATAATTTAGCATACCTCAGCCTTTTCTATTGCTCCTCTTTAAGAATGGCTTCTTGACAGCCACCCTTATCTTTTTAAGTGCAATAGATTTTAATAGATTCAACTAAAGATAGGAACATTGTGTTTTGATGACAGGGTACGAGTAACTAAATTCTTTTTTGGGGGGGGCGTGGTTTGTGGACAACACTTGCTGCCTTTTTATACTTATAATAATAATAATAATAATAATAATGGATTGAATTTATATAGCGCTTTTCAAGGCACCCAAACTGGGATCAAACTGGTGACCTTCCGGTTACAGATACGCTTCCCACTTTGAATAATTACAAGTCTCGCTCCTTAGAGGCAAAATATAAAGACATGAGGGCTGTCTTAAGGTTTTTTGTTGACATTTGCATAGAAATAACACTCCAGTCGACATTAACAGAGCAGGATAGTTTATTTAGATTTAAATAAACAATTTCCTAGATGTAATTTGATGTGATCTAACACATAAAAACTTCTTTATTTGAATGTGACAAATGATAATCCTTTTCCCTGATAAATTTACATGTTAAACATGACAATAAATACTCTAACATGAATGAAAAAATTTTTGCAGTGGCCTAAAACATCAGTCTAGATTCTGATTCTGGAGATGAGCGATACTGCGAGGAGTGCTTGATATTCCGAAGAATTACTAAAAACAAGAAAAAAGGTCAAATTGAAAACATGAAAAATAAAACGTTGGATCTTCTAACAATGTGGAATATTTGGTGTTGAAATTAAAACGCACAACGACAAAAAGAAATTCAAAGGTACATTCAACAGTATGGCACATCAGCTGATGTCGATCAAAACTTGAATGCCGAAAGGAAAGAGGAGGATAGTGTTCCTTCCTAACGGTGAATACATTAAAGCAGCGGTCCCCAACCCCCGGGCCAGTACCGGTCCGTGGCCCGGGAGAGTTGAGACTCTGGTGTGAAATGTATGGTTTTCAGGGTTTTTAGCGTTATTTTATCGTTTTTTTTTGTTAACTCTGTTTTCCTGGGTCTTTTCACGTGTGTTATGAATAAATCTGTTTTCCGTACCGGTACTAGTTTTTTGTTGTATTTATCCACGACACCTTAAAGGCCGGTCCGTGAAAATATTGTCGGGCACAAACCAGTCCGTGGGAACCGCTGCATTATAGTACTGTTGAGTCTACCTTTTATTTACAGATACCTGCAAGGACGGGTCTACAGATCACACACATGGCGGTCCACACTTAAGAAAACATATCAGCAATAGTTTGACAGGGATGCATGGAAACAATACATCAGATAGCTTGAAAGGTGATAACCGACAACCAGACTACTACCGTCCTTGTGCGACACGTTTCGTTAACATGCACTTCAGCCCTCAAAGTGTCACGTTATAACACCTTCTGCATCTGCGGGCAAGAACAAAAGTCTGTTTTACACTCCGCTGTTCATTTTAGTCATGGTAATGAGTCACGTGGCAGGTGTAAATTGGCTTTTAAAGCCCGGGATCTTATTCACAGAAAAAGCTAATGCAGTTCAGCACACAGCTTAGATTCTCACAGATAAATGCACACCTGAAAATGTCTACCTAGTCTGTAAACACTCAACAGTTGGGAAACGTGATGAAAAAAAGCAAACTTTATTTTCAATCCCAAGCATAAAAAAAAAACAAAAAACTAAAAAAAACTATTAAAAAAAACAGGGAAAAAAGAAGAGAGAGAAAGATGTGTCCATTCAGGTCTGTCCATATTTTCCATAAAAGCTTTGTAACTATAGTGCTATGAGAGGAACACTGCAACCAGGATTCTCTTAAAACTGGCTAAATGTTTCTGAAATGACAGGTTTGTCCACTTGGAAACGGCGTCTTGTGTTGCTGAAAGGTGGTCTCCAGCAGGTCCAGTGCTCCAGCACTAAGATCATAGTGTCTGGTCGTTTACTGTACATGCAGGTCCTTTTGCTTCATCGCACCATTTAAGAGCTCACCAGAACGTAGATCATCCTGTTGGAGAGAACGAGGAATATCTAAATAAGCATCAAGGCTGGTACATAAATCCAAAAATTGTTGTTTGACAAAGGAAGACTGAGCGCCTTTTTAAAAGCTGCTGGTAGGCAGATTTTAGACAGAGACAGAGCCATGCTGTGTTGCTCTCCTGTCACTACTGACTGCCTCTACCTTTCAACGAACAAATAAAGTGGTGTCCGCCTCTCTGACAAAACTACCCCAGGATCAACATATCTTCATATCCACACATTTTTTGCACTGCAAACAATAGCCGCCGTAATGAAGTCTAAGTCTCAAAGATTCTTCTCTCAGCAGATACAAATGAAAAGTAAAGTAAAGAGCAGAAAAATACAAGTGAAAAACATACCCGTAGAGATAGTAGAAGAATGACAGGAGGTAGAAAGCCAGTTTGCACCAGCCTTCTTTTTGACAGTACGCCAGGATGTCAGCGTTCATGATGGTTGTTGGGTCGTAAAGTCCTGGACAGCTCATCACAGGTCTGCTCATATACCTGCAGAAAGGCAAACATGAAAGCAGCGAGTTACACGCAGATGTGACTTGTTTACAAAGGTTTAGTTAAGTAAAACCAGGTGTTGACTCTAGGATCAGTGTTTTCGAATACGTACCTCCAGACATGATAAGCCAGCAGTGGTAAGTTGAGACAGAGGGTGAGCCACTCGGCCGCACAGAAGAACATCACGCAGAAGAAGAAGTGGATAAGATACTCTGGGAGCACCAGCTAAAGGAGCCAAGGAAGAAGACATGTCAATATTCGCATACAGCTGATAGTTCAATTCTCTTGTTCTAATTCTGACTTAGTAATGTACTGTCTAAACAAAGTTAATCAATCCACTCAATGTGTGGAATAAATGCAGAGACTTAGAAATTGAAGCACACTGATCAGAGGACAACACAATGTGATGTAACGAATCCTCAAAGGTAATGAGTCCTTTTTACAAGGAGAAAGCGGCGCTATTTAAAGAAGCAGACGTCTAAAAATTGCAGTAGCTGAAAGAATACAAGAGAAGGACTGAATCACAAATGAACTCTGGTTAAGCTATAATTTTGTGCTTTACATGTGCTATACAGGCCTTTAGTGAGGTCCAGCTTCATCTTATATTATGTAAAACACATACTGCCTTATTTTAACACATGAAACAGGGTGAAAAATTTAAATCATCCATATGCAGATTTTAAGCCATTCTTCACTTGTTTAATGCTTAGAAAAGGTGCCACAGTGAAGCCATATGTGGCTACGCATTGAGAAAATTAATTTGTATAATCGCCTCTTTTAGTCACTGAAGAAACATGTGGTGCTTGCATAATTTTTTTTTAAATAAACTGTTGCAAATGGATAGAGAACATGGTTAATTTCCCACCCTGGTTATGTCATGCATTATCAAGTGTGACCACAATTAAAGGGGGACAAATTGCTCTGAAGAATATCTGCGCATCCCAACATCGACATTTTCTGCAGTGAGGGTGAACCTACAGATCATTCCACTTCCTGACAAGCGCACTGGACAACACACCAGAGAAGGACCATGCTGTGAGCACGCTTAGCATTGTCGATGCAGCAGTCTGCCTCAGGTTGACAGAGTTCGAGCTGGTTGCGGGGTTCAGGGGGGCAGATGGAGGCGCCACATGGAAGCCATGCATTAAAAATAAGAGCAGAGGGCGGAGAGGAGGGGGCAACCAACAGCCCACAGATGGAAGGGTGAGGGGTGTGTGGGAAAGAGGAAGTTGCAGGAAGGACGGGACGGGCTTTAAATGTGCTGAAATCCTGCACTGTGCTGCCAAATACAAAACAACTGCACAAAAAAATAAATAAATTTATTGTGCCAACTGAGCTGAGAAAAACAAGAGGCCAAAACTGCAAATCGGACTGTGGAGCATGTCAAGGCTTAAACGTAGAGGAACCTTCACTTTTCAGCTAAGAATCACTGACCAATCAGGAGCTCTAAATATTGCTGAGCTGGAGAGTGTTTGGATTCTGCAGCCATCTGTTCTGAACCACAGGTGATGCGGGTTAGAGCCAACACTGAGATCATAAACAGTGGCCTAGGTCTGCTAATTGCTGACTCAAATTGTAGCATTCACCTTGCAGAAAAACAAGTTGTGACATGCATTTAAGAAAACCGATGATTGAAGAATAAAACAAGCTGTCTTGGAAAAATCAAACACGCAAAGTATTTAAAAAAAAAAGGGGGGGGGGGGGGTTTACAAAATCAAAAGACTAGTGTTCGGGCTGCTGTGATTCTATACCATCCTAACAGTTATGTGCAAGCTCTGCCAGAACTGCTGTTTCAAATGGAAAACAAGATACCCATCTCTCAGAGTTTCCTGGGAATACTCTATACTTGTAACTATATGCAAACAAAGGGTAGGTTGTAGTAAAGATCATGCATGTTTTGAGCATTTGCAAGTCTTTTCAGTTAACAGCTATTCTTAATCCATAATCAATAAGGAGGACTGTTCGTCCAAGAATATAGTGCTTACCGACTGTTAGATATCCATTTGCTTCTACGGCCAAAAAAAGGTAGTTCAAGAAAGCTGAAAACATGCCTGTTAGTCAGTGCAATCAGTCTGAAGCTGAACTTTGAGGCGTACAGGAGAGAAATACAAAGAAGAGATTGAAAAGCCAAAAACAAAACTATAACGACCGTGTAGGTGGGGGGAGGAAATAAAAAGGATACAGGTGAGGCACAGGTGGCATGTTGTCTAATCCCGAGCTGAACCCTGACCTAAAGATTAGTTAACTGAAAAGACGTTTGCAAACACTTCCCCGTGCAAAATGACAAGACTGCAGACTGAGTTGGACTTGAGCGGGCATTTTAAAGATTGGTACAAACCTTTAATGCAATTTTGACTCTTTTAATCTTTTTGACCTTTTCAACTGTCTTTTTGTCGTTAAAAGTGGTTTAAAAAAAAAAAAAAGCAGATAAGGAAAAACAAAAAGGCTGTTAGAGTTTGACAGCTGACAAGATCACTGAAGTTATAACAGGCAGGTTATTTAGCATAACAGTGCAGAGAAATGAGAGAAAAAGACAGATAGGTGGATAAAGTTGTACTAAAATAAAGAGAACATCTTTCATCAGAGCATATCTGCATGCAAGGAAGGTGTGATAGCTGAAGAGGTGAGATCACTTACCGGATTTAAAGTGTTACATTGATCTATAGGATTCTTGTAGTCAGTCTTCAGCTCATCGAAAGCGATTATCTGAAGGACCAAGGTGATCAATGGTAAAATGTTAAAAACAGAGACTCAGAGGACAGCAGGTGCAATAATATTTTACCAGGTTACACTACCCATACTGCTCTTATGTACCTTCACAATAAAATTTGATTTAATATGGATAATGCCTTGTATACTGGTGCGGTATTTACTGACTTTCAAATGGCTTTTAATACTGTGGATGAATATAAAAGCAATAGATTTAATCAATAGGTGACAAAAGGTCACCAGCTGGAAATGTTACTTGTGGTGTACCACAAGGATCTATTTCAGGTCTATTACTTTTCCCCATCTACATTAATAACAGGTCTGAAGCTCTGTATTGTGAACTTTTTTCCCCTAATCCTAACAATATTTAACTAAAATTCTAATCTGTTAGCCTCTGACTACAGGAAAATAAGCTTTGACTTCCTCTTAGGAAAACTGAAGTTATGCTTTTTGCCAGTAACTGCAAACATAACAAGGGTAGAATTCTGTTAGCCAAATGTGACTCTGTTTGAAATTAGCTCAACTAATCATTTAACACATCTAGGAGAAACTAAAAATGTATCATGTATAAGGTAACTGCAAAAATTCCACTCCTATAGACAAAATATTAATTCATCTCAGTAAAACAAAGGCAAATGATAAATGATCTGTTCTAGTCCAACCAAACTATGACTATGCATGTCACTCATGGTTAATGGCTTTCAGAAAAGACTAAACCCCAAGTTATAATCAGCTCAAACAAACTCATCTGCTATACCCTCAGCTTTGTGGCTGGGGCGATTGTGGCTCAAGAGTTGGTAGTTCGCCTTGTAATCGGAAGGTTGCTGGTTCGAGCCCCGGCTTGGACAGTCTCGTCGTTGTGTCCTTGGGCAAGACACTTCACCCGTTGCCTACTGGTGGTGGTCAGAGGGCACGGTGGCGCCTCTGTCAGTGCGCCCCAGGGCAGCTGTGGCTACAATGTAGCTTGCCATCACCAGTGTGTGAATGTGTGTGTGAATGGGTGGATGACTGGTTATGTAAAGCGCTTTGGGGTCCTTAGGGACTAGTAAAGCGCTATATAAATACAGGCCAGGCCATTTGACAAACTTTAGCATAGAATAAAAGCTACTTTTAGGCACCCTTTTTCACAAGGGGCTACGACAGTGGCTCCACATTTTTGATTTGGCAGAGTCTTTATGCTGGATGTCCTTCCTGACACAGCCCCAAAGGGATTTCTATCTCCTCCCAAAATCAAACAGCGGATCATTTGCTTGTTAGTAAATGATTCCTCTGCATCAGGGGGCCAAATTTGGCCCACGACCCAGAGTTTGACACCTATGCTCTACATTAAAGTGGTAAAATATCCCAATAACACGTATAATATTCACACCAAAACTGCTCCCTTATTCTTTCGCTTGCAGTAACCAGAGACATGTTAAAAAACAGGAACAAAAAAACTTTAAGATGCAGCACCATCTTTAAAAAAAAAAAGAAGCAGAATCTAAACAAAATAGGTCATTTTATAGAAAATTAATTTACTACATCTTCGGGTATTGGGTAGGCTGTGGCTCAGGTGATAGAATACTTGTCAGGTATCCTTCGGCAAAATACTGAACCCTGATTTCAAGTGTGGATACAATCAGATAAGCTAAATTCTCATATTTAACTTATTTGTGAGGCTGATTTGTTTGAAACATGGTTTGAAATACTTAGAGAGGGTCTTTTACAGAAAGGAGTAAGATTACCTTGTATGATTGTATTACTTCAAATAAGCTTTTTAATCAGTGATATGAATGAAAATCAAAGAAAATTAGTATTTGGTTTGCATTCAAAAGCAAATTGCATGTTCTCTGTCTTCAAGTTATTTATTCACAATACAACAGGTAAGTTCTCCAATATGACCAGCCAGAAGCAGAAAACTGAAGATATCCAAACTGGAAAGTTTATTTATCTATTTATTTATTTATTATTTATCCCAAGCCACGTCACTGATTACCTCAATCTAGTAAATGACTGAACAGCTAGTTAATTATTTACAGCTAGTTTAATGTGCTCCAAACTCCCCATGCTTACGTTGGGGTTGTGACTGCAAAACCTGGCGGTATTACACAATGCAGAGATGTGACATGTCGATAAACACATGACAGCCAAACGTTAGCTTAGCATGCTAACTAGCCAACACTGCACTCTGAGCTGGCAAGCGATACAAACAAAATAAAGGGGTATAAAACATGTAAAAGTGGTGTTGAGCTCTATATGGATGATGGGAAATAGTTTATTAAAAACACGTCTTGGTGTTAAAACTGCTAACTTGTTGTCCTAGCCGACCGGACAGGGTGTGTGCCATTCATTCCCAGGCTTCGTTAGCTCACTGTTAGCCCGTCTTTCTCATTCTTTCACCTACTTTTACGTCCGCACCGTTTGGCAGGCGACCTAGAAATGTGTACTTACATGCCAGATAGCGAAGAAGATAAGCGCGGCCGTTAGCAGCAGTGCGAGCATGTAGCAAAAGGCCGCGAATGTGAACGCCATTTTTCTCCGGTTCTGCTGGTCGGTTCCTGGCTCGATCGGCAGATGATGCAGGCAGCTTCCCAACCGATTACTGCTGCTTCTTCCCCTTCTTCTTTGAGTGTTAGTGGCTGCAAGTCAACCATCTTAGAGCAGGGTGCGTTACCGCCACCTACTGGACCATTTACTTATCTGAAATCACTTTTAACATGCATTAGCGCCATCTCCTGGAATTTCTTTCTGAACTTCGGTGTTTTCTTTATCTCCTGGAGTCCCACAGTTTCAGGAATAGTGTCCATTGTGTGGTTTTCTATCCAGGTATGCTTTTACTGCATTGGTAGTGTTTTTATGATCATTGTTGTGCCTAAAAATGAAGTCAGGGCCAATCAGATGTTGTCCAGATGGTATTACATGATGGATCAAATTCTGATGGTACTTTTCTGTGTTCAGACACCAAGACCATCTCTGATGAAGCTCATATGACCATTTCAGTTTGAAAACAGCAGTCTCTGGAAACACATGGGTAAACATCACTGTCATTTTATTTGGACAACAGGACAAGACACTTTTATAAAGTATGGGAAAATACAAATATCTCAAGTTTCACTGATGCCACGAGGCAGCTGGTTATGACAGATGTTTCAGGTGGGGGTTTTTTAGTAAAAAGGAAAGAAAATAGAATAGGCATTTAATCAGAGGACACCGAGCGCTGACAACACAATTGCAGGTTAAAGTAAAAAAAACAAAAAAAACCACTAGAGGCCAAAAACTATATGCGTTCACCACATAAAGATAAAAAGCTGTTAGAGATCCACAGGACATAACCAGATACATGGCTCATAACCAAAGGGGGCTCTTAGTTAACTGGACCTTACATTAGGGAGACTGAGTTTGATACACGATGAATGGACAGTTTCTTATACATCCCATTTAAAATAGCAACAGCAGAGGCTTTCTTTTAGAGAAATTAATGTCAGTTTGGGCACACTTCAGATATCACACCTGACGACTGTGATGCAAACCTTTTCTAGCGTTCATGTGCAAATAAACGATGTCAGAGACTTTGTGTAGCTGTTCAGAAAGCATCGGTAAAGCCTTCTGTAAGGCTTACTTACTTTAAAGCATACACTTCTTCTACAGTAGCTCTCCACATTTTAGAGGTCTTTAGAATTTAGAAAGATAAATATATTCACATCTAACCCAGTACATTGCACATTTCAATTGCATTGAATAAACAGTGTTCATTTCAAGCTGTGCATATTCCTGAATTTACAGACTTTCTGAAGGGTTTTTCAGGTCATATAAAGGTCATTTAATCTAGTGGATTTGTGTTTTTCTGCTATTAGTAGACATTAAAACAAGTGATTACACTTATGTCCCCTTTGCTCCTGTTGGATAAAACCCTGCCCTTACGAATGATGCACGTGGAGCAGTTTGATTGTATGAAAACATCTTTGAGCCAGATCTCTGGGAGAGTTTCTGTTGTTTATGAGGGCATAGACGCCATCAGAGAAAAACAGGTTTTGGCCTTGCAGCATGGCCTTGGTATGGTAGCCTTTGCAATATAATATCATGTACTATCTGGAGAATTTCTGGGCTTTAATTCAGCAATATAATTCAGGGTAAAAGTGGACATTTGTAGTATTATAAAAAAAAAAAAAAGAAGTCTGCTACTCGGGTCACTTACTACTGAGGTTACTCCTGTTTTATCACAATAAAACCAGTCTGTATTATCTGCAATACATGCATAGTACATTCTTATACAGCTTTAACTATCTGGGGCTGGTCATGCTGCTACTAATCCTTTGGGTAGTGTGCTGCACTGGCTTAAATACTGACAATATTCAGCAGGGAACCAAAAGCCAGGAAAAAATGCTGTCCCTTTGGGGCATGAAAAGCCAAATACATCCGTTTGTAAAGTGTTTGAGCTGTGTGCTCCAGCACAATGTATTTTAAAAATGCTCAAAGCTAAGAAAAATTGGGTAAACAAAAACTACAGACTGAGCTGAGGATATTAGACATTGGCACAAAAATGAGCTGCTGGCACATTCAATACATAAATATCAGCCTTTCAAAGAAAAAGCTACACCGGTCAAATCCCGCGTCTGCATGGAGAATGTAAATCGGCCAGATGCTGTCATTTACCTGCCAATTCTGGCACATCTGGCGTTTGGAGAAATCGCAGCCGTCATTCTCAAGGCTGCGACAACCATGAAGCAATTCACGTGGCTTTACATACGGATTTAAGTACGACATTCATAAACACCAATAACAGTAAGAGCTATAATGCACGATAGGAGCTAACAATCACCCTAAAGACACAGTAACCCATTTAAACAGAGTCGCCCAGTAGATTAAAATGAGGGCGGGAACTACCGCCCTGTGTAATGCAGTGTAATCATCACTGTCATGGTCGCTAGACAGAGGTTTTTGTGTGTAACTGTTCACATCTGGAATGTTTCAGTGGAAAAATATCGTTTTCCTGGAGTGTTGGATTCTTGTAATAAACATGCAGGTCGAACGCATTACCCACAATTCACACTGTTTTTTTCTCTCTCCTCTAAACAGAGATTTAAAAAAAAACTGATGACAGACTAACAGGGTTACATCTGCAGCTAAATAAGCACCACTCAAGGGCTTCTGCCAGCTTGTGTTCTTGTGCACAGGAGAAGGTGCAACGCATATCATATAGATAGATGTATTAGTGTTACTGTAAATTATAACTGAAATGCCCTTGACTAAAGGAGAGACGGAGTAAAACAAAACAGAATTGTAGCTATGATTGTTCCGAGGTTCTGGCAGGAAGTTTGTCTTTCACAATAAAAGAAATGAAATGAATATAAAGTATATACTTAGCTAACCCTAGAGACACCAGAAATAACTAAATATTAAAAAAAGACTCTCAGATTATTAAAATCTAATGAACATAAAACGGTAAAACTTAGGAGGTTCTGAGTGTAAACATCTAGAAGAAACAGAAAGTGTTGTTAAAAAGTGTTCGAATTCTTTTGAATTGTAGAAATGGTCAATTTCTGCACTTGAAGAGCAATGAGAACATTAATTCTAGGGCTGCCCCCCCAAACAAAGACTTTCTTAGTCGAGTAGAAGTTGCAATTATATGTTTCTCATATTAATTTAAGTATTTAAATGTGTATTTTAGGAGGGAGGGCTGAGAAAGAAAGGTGATAGCACAGTAATAACACTTATCCTTTATCTCAAAGTAATCCCACCCTTTAGATTTCCTGTTCATAATATGCAACTATCAGCCAAAGAGCTCAGGGAGTAGCTGTGTAAACAATAGTATCTGGCACAAATAACTGAGTGTCAGTGTCAATTAATCATGACTTGAGTCTTTGGTTGACTAATGGGGGCAGCCCTCGTTAATTCAAAACAGACACGTAAGAGAAGTATGGAGAGATTGTATGGAGACAATAACAGACCTGCTTCAAACAGTATGGTCAGTTTTAGGCTGCCAGATCGGTGAGGTTTAATAAGTGCCAGAAATGTTGGCAGTCACAGAGAAGCATTCAAACTCTTGTAATTGTGTGCACCTTCTGGCATCTTATGAGTTGTACTGAGCGTTAAACGCCACCGAGCAGGCCTAAAACAGACGACTGCAAACACTATTTAAATCAGGTCTGATGCAGGGAGGAGGGAAAGGTTAACTGTGGTGTGTTGTCTCCAAGAGATGTCACGAGTTGTGCAATCAGGATTCTCCTCGTATCCCAGACCCCTGGAGGAGGTGATGGGTTTAGCGAAAGAATCCAAGTTTCTCTCTAAGCCATTCCTCTGTGAGGTCCTCTGTGTTTCTGATCTCAAACACCTTGAAAAGAAAAGGAAGGACTATCACTTTCTCACACGGCTGTGGGGGACTTTTCACCCATTTTTCTTTACAACATTGCTTCAGTTTATTGAGTTTGCAGGTATGAGTTTATGCACAGCTCTCTTAAACTCCCACCCCACATTTCCCAGCATTTCAATCTAGTTAAGGTCTGATCTTTGACTGGGTCATTGCAACGCCTTGATTCTTTTCTTTTTCAGCCATTCTGTTGTAGATTTGCTGCTGATGTTGGGATCACTGTCCTGTTGCATGACCCAGTTTGGGTTAAGCTTTAGCCGTTGAACAGATGGCCTCACATTCGACTCTAGAATACTTTGGCATACAGAGGAGTTCACCGTGCAGACCCACTGACTGAAAGGTGCCCAAATCATCACCCCTCCACCGCCGTGCTAACAGCTGGTACAAGGTGTTTGTGTGTCTTTCTGCCTAAAGGATATTGTTCCAGACGTCTTGTGATTTCTTTAGATTCTGCTTTGCAGACCTAAGATGTGCTGCCATGTTCTTTTTAGAGACAAGATGCTTTCTCCTGGTAGCCCTTCAAAACAAGCCATACTTTTTCAGTTTTCTCTGATGAACATTTGAAATGCATAGCGAGGCCTCTATGGACTGAGATGTAGCTCTTAATTTATTTGCAATTTTTCTTAGCATCGCATGCTCTGATCAGATTTGCTGCTATCAGTTGATCAAGTGATTAGCAGCACTCCCCACTTACTCTGTGTGTAGGGGAGTACTTAGTTTTTCACAAGGCTACACAGACCCTGTGAAACTTTCTTTTTCATATGACTACATTACATGGCACATGGCAATCTACACAGCAGTTCTTGACATATTTCAGTTTGGACCACAGTGGTGGGCTGCACTGCGCGTCGATAGATCTATGCAGTTAACACAACTGATAGAAGTAATTCAAATTTATACCACCAGTTTATTTAATTTTAAACATTAATGTGGCAAATACAAGAATATAAGAGCTGCACCAAATACACCCATGACACTGGCTCATTTCATGAAAAAAATATCCCAAATATGGACAAAAAATATTCTCAACTACCTCCTCCTTTAAGTTGATTTTTTTTAAATACAGTGTTTTAAGCATTTCTAAAAAAATTACAAGGTCTCAAAGTCACATGGATTTTTATACATTTTAATTTGTGTTATTTCTTTTTGAGCCCTCATAATTTCATAGGTAGAGGAAATAGCCACATTACATTTAGAGTGGGCTATATCATTTCACCAGTTTGATGTCAGCAAAGTGACATTAAACTGGTGTATCATAAAAGTCAAGTCAATTTATATATAAGCACATTTAGAAACAACAGGGATTGACCTAAGTGCTATACAACTAAATTGAATAAATCAGAAAAGGAAAAATACTGAAAAATAGAAAACAAATAACACAGAAACAAAAGAAAAATATCAAAACTCAGTCTTATTTAAAACCTTTACTAACCTTGGTCAGCTCGACAGTCTGCACCAGCTTGTTTTTGCTTCCTGCGTACATCATCTGCTGCTCTGGTCTGCAACCTGCCAAACACAAAATCAGCAACTTTGACAAAAGTTTAGCAAACAGTAGTTACCTAAGTTTTGCTCTAAGTGTACGTGTATTTAAAAAGTAATCTCAGAGAGGTTCATACCCACGGGGCTGGAGAAGATGAAGCAGAGGGGATAAGACACACGCCCGTCGTCATGTTCATACTTATAACTGTAGACGATAAATGTTCCTGGTGCTAAGGACTGAAACTAACCAACATAGATAGATCACATGTAAGACAAACCCACCCCCTAACCGTTCCATGTGACATATAGGCTGCTTACAACGATTATAATTCATTTTATGCTGATAAAATATTGTTAAAATAAGATCTATTCAAAGGATATCTTGGCTGTCTCTCTGGCAGCTCGTCCTTTAGATCATCAGGAGAAATATCCTAAAACAAACAGAAAGAGTTCAGTTGACATTATCAAGAAAAGCAATCATCTACTAACATCCAGCACCTGGCAGGCTGTCAGGTCAGAGCTTAATGAGTTCACCGTCACTTCTTTCAAACCATACACTGCTATCTAATTAAACATTTACATTTTAAACCTGATTTTTAAATATTGTTGAATGTATTTGAAAGATAGAGTAATATAAAGCTCACCTTATGCTCTTCCTCCAGAATAACCAGCTGCTTGTCTTTATCAATCTTCACTGAATGGTACAACAAGAATATAAAAGCTGCATTAAGACAGTCACATTTTACAAGCAGTTGCTTAGTGCTTCAAAAATGATGATGATCAAGGGGGGAAAAATCAATATTTTGGGCTGCAAAGCTCTAAAACGTGACCGTGAGTCTGAGTCCATGTCGTGCAAACAAACGGCTAATCCCATTTGACATTTTGATCCAGAGATGGATTAAGCTCAGGTTTGATACACACAGCCTGCTGCATTCGGAGGCAACTCATTCTTTCCTGCATACAGAACAGCAGCTACCTTAAAGTTGTATCTAATGCCAGGAACATTTTCTTTTGTGCTATATTTATAACATTTGACTTTAACTGCAACAAACCACAGAGAATTGTACAATCCATGTCAAACCACAGAATGCTCACAATTACGTTGTAACCACTGCTGATTGAACTGCTGCCCATCTTGGCGAGGACACTCTTTTTTGAATCTCAAGAGTCACACAAGTTAGCAATCTAGAAGCTCTACGAGTATTAAAAGCTCCCTAGTGGAAAACAAAAAACGAATTTCAAGTTACTCCGATTTTTATGACTCAGATTAAAAATTCAGGAGAGACACTGCTCAGAGTCTGTGACTTACTGATGATCGCTGCATTGTTGGTCTCCTTCCGGAAACGAAACTCCTTCAGCTTTTTAACCAGATCTTCATCCACTTCACACACTACCAGTGATTCACTCTGATCCGGCGTGGGAAAACAAGGCAATGGAAACAAATAAATGAATTTCAAATACATTAACAGTTTAATATACAAGTCACTCGACACACAAATTAAACTGTATATTACTTCTTTGGGGGTTGATGCAAAGTTAAACAAAAGTTTATTATCTTTATTTTTTATTTTGTGTGATAAGCAGTTGACATATTAATCATTCAAGCATTTAAAAGGGCACCTATGAAGGAATTACAGTCAACTTAGCAAAGAACTATCATATATCTACAGCTGATGAATGGTATTTTAAAGAAACAGGAAAAGAATCCACCAAAGACCTGTAACACAAGACCAGAGATATGCATCTGGCCCTTCACCTGAATCCTCATACTTTTCACTCAATCCTGATCAGCAATGGCCTCAGTGGAAGGGCAACTGTCAAGAAACCATTTCTAACAAAAACAGCTACGGTGGAGCTACGGTGTTGGTGATGTTGTCAAAAGTGTTAGTGTCAGATTTTGATCCTACCATCTAGAAATCAACTGATATGCAACAGCTGATTTTTTTATATGACAATGATCCAAAAGGAACTGTCATGGATTGGCCTCCCCAGACCTCAGATGTCAACATTACTGAAGCAGTGTGGGATCATCATGGCAGAGAACAGAAGAAAAGGCAGGCAGATTTCAAAGAAGAGCTTTGAATAACTTTCAATAACCCTGGAGAACTATTCCGAAAATTACTGTTGTGGGATTTCTCTTTAGTGTATTGTCCTGTAATGTATTGTCTTGCTTTCATGTTACTTAGTTTAGTATGGGTTGTGGGATCTCTCTTTAATGTATTGTCTTGCTTTCATGTTACTTAGTTTAGTATGGGTTGTGGGATCTCTCTTTAATGTATTGTCTTGATGAAATGCCTTCATGTTACTTAGTTTAGTATGTCTGGTTCACACCTCATTCACGCTGGGAAACAGACGGTGAGAAACTGGTGAATGTCTCCCAGGATGCGGAAGCTCACACAGGAAGGCTTGACCCCAGAGTGGGGGAAATTCACACAGGTGATAGAGAGTCTGTCTGTTTAGAGCCAAGGTGTGAACTGCAACTGTAAAAGCCTTTTGTTCTGTGACTGTAAAAGGACCTGAACTGTTCATTGTCAGAGACGACTTTCAGTGCCCCCTGACTGACGTCCCTCCTTATGCATGAGATAGCTGAAATAAAGGTGTTGTTACAACTCATCGTGTCTGCAGGCTTTGGTAATTAAAATTTCCACAACAGTACTAAAAGAAATCACAAGAAAGCTTGGCTAAAAGAGTTCAGACTGAAGAATAAAGGCAGTATTAAGTATTCACTTAATTAAGTTCATTAGAATTGTACAAACTCTGTTTTTGCCTTACATACTGTAATTCCATGCATGTTTGCACATTTCAATAAACTGCCACACGCATTTCACGTTTCACAAAACATAAAGACATGAGGGGGGCAGCCTAAAGTACTGTAAAACAAATATTCTAGCAGCGCCATGATGAAGTCAGAACATTCATATATGATTGACTTTTTCCTGATGTGAGGTAGATGATTTTATATAGTCAATGATACTGTGGTTTAATAGTTCCAGACTGCCGGGGGATTCCCATGATGCATGGGTCTGCTGGAGGTTTCTTCCTGTTAAAGGGAGTTTTTCCTTCCCACTGTCGCCAAAGCGCTTCTTATAGGTGCTCATATGATTTTACCTGTTGTATTATTGTAGGGTCTATCTTACAATATAAAGCGCCTTGAGGCAACTGTTGTTGTGATTTGGTGCTGTATAAATAAAACTGAATTGAATTGAATAATGAAGTGGAAAACAGAAAACACCACTATTACTGCATTGATGTGATATTAGTAACAAAACACAGTTGCAGTAGTACATATAAAGAGCATCTTACACACTGCGACATTCAAGCAGAAAATGAAATCAGCAGAAATTTTACATTCATCCTAAGCTATATGTGTTAATTTTAATTAATATTTGAAGACAGCTTATCGGTAAGAAAGACAGCTGCAGAGTCACAGATTGTGGCTTTAAGTGGTTTTCATGCAATTTACTACTTTGTCATAGCAGCTATATCCTGAATTAGTGAGCCAGGGTAAAAAAAAAAAAGAACAAAAAAACCCACCAATGCTGGTGCAATTTTTTGTTTTATGTAAATATTTCTGTCATGTTTACAGTTCCAACCTCAAAACGGAAACTCCATGTTTTGGATTTAAAAGATTTGTACTTTCGTGAGGAGCTTCACGTCTTCTTGACCTCTGCTTAACTTTGCTGTGTCTTTGTGAGATATGTTATCCTGTGTTTGTGTATAGTAGTGTAATAGAGGAAGAAAGGAAAAAATTATAAAACAGAGGCTTTTTAAGAACACCGAATAATCAGCATGTCTCTTCCTGCAAAAGTCCAATATGATGCACAGGATTTCATCCAAAAAACAAATAAATCGATTAAATTAAATGAAAAATCAATGCACCAGCCTGAACAGGATTTCATTTCTCTAAACCTTTGTCACGTCCACACACAACATTACATAACACCATCATAAAGACATAAACTCTCCACGAGTCTCTTCAGACTCTCTGAAATCTATAATTACACCTTGGAGAACAGATGGCTGGTGGGAGTCGGGATTTCACTGAGCTCAAGGAAAGATCTTCATAGATTAAGAGGAGGCTGGAGTGTCTGTCGCTGCTGGGACTCTTTAAAAACAGGATGCATGGGGAAGGGATTAGGGACAGCCAGGACAATGAAAGCTGGGGATGGCCAAAGGGTTACTTCTGGTTCAAATTCCTCCAGTCAATGACAGCTAGCTCATGAGTTTGGCTGCCAATTCAACCAGGAAATGAGAGCCAGTTAACTTAAACCACCAGTTAATAATGGACCCGGTGTGTTTATGCAGTAAATCAGTAACACTGCTCTAATGAAGATAGCTGAACTGCCATGACACGCAGCGAAAGACCCAGAGGGAAACGAGATTCATCTGGACAAACAGCCGAGCTAACGTTAAGGCAGCTCCCAAAACCCAGACGTGTTGAAGCACATCAATGCAGACTGCTGCATCAAGCCACCCGCGCCCAGCTGCAGGAAGTGCAACAGCTTCGCCTTCAAAATATAAACATGCACAAACTTGCTCTAACCTCATACTAAATAATGTCTTGTTTTCTTCATTTAAACACCTAAACTACAAATGTTTAGTTGACAATTAAAAACAAAAACCAAAGAAACGTCACTTCTACACCTCATGAACTTAAACTACTCTTTTTTTTTTGCCTTTTCTATTGTTATTATTAAATATATTGCAATGTTCTCCTGAATTATAATCAGGCAGCTCTAAAATGTCCTTGGAAAGGTTTCAGTTGAATAAGTTAACTGAGACGAGGGAGAGAGCGAGAGAGAGAGACAATATTTCTCCCATACTGGCTTCCCTTGATTGGCTCCCTGTTAAATCCAGAATTCACTCTCAAACGACTTATTTACTTGTGGTTCCCAAAGTTTCTTAAAGTAGAATGGGAGGCAAAGCCTTCGGCTTTCAGGCCCCTCTTCTTTGGAACCAGCTACCTGTTTGGAATCAGGAGACAGACATCCCGTCCATTTTTAAGATTAGACTCTAAACTTTCCTTTTTTTTTATAAAGCATATATGTAGGGGCTGTATCAGGTGACCCTGAGTCCTGGTTTAGTTAGTCTGCTGAGGGATGCACTGAGTATTTCTTATTCATTCACCTCTATTCACTCTCTCTGTTTATCCACCACTTTGCATTTAATCATTAGTTATTATTAATCTCTGGCTCTCTTCCACAGCTTGTCTTTTGCCCTGTCTCCTTCCCCTCCTCCCAAATGATCATGTCAGATCGGCTGGCCCTCCTTTAACTTGGTTTAACTGGAGGTTTCTTATTGTTAAAAGGGAGCTTTTCTTTCTCACGGTCACCAAGTGTTGAGGTTTCTTTCTAATATTGAAAAGTCACTAAAATATAAAGTCCCTTGGACTAATTTTTGTAACTGTTATTGTATTTAATAAGTGGTATATTCAAGAAAGTTAAATTTTAATCATTGAGTGCTAAAATTAAGACTGTGTGTCTTACAAATTCATAATTTAGTGGAGATAAGCACCACAGTGAAAACGTACAAAGCACAAAATAATCTTGATCCAAACTGGATTCAGATGTTGTGTGAAAATAGAAAGACAACGTGTGAATTCAGAGGGAAAGGT
This sequence comes from Pundamilia nyererei, assembly GCF_000239375.1. Lineage (NCBI taxonomy): Eukaryota > Metazoa > Chordata > Actinopteri > Cichliformes > Cichlidae > Pundamilia > Pundamilia nyererei. Next base: position 498,336 of record NW_005187580.1, read on the forward strand.
CACCTGAAAAAAGGGAAAAAATAAATAATAAAAATATTTTAAAAACAAAAGATGTATATCTGTTAGAGGGGTAAGCGTGTAGAGTAACTGGAATAAGGACCTAGTATTGTATTATTTACAACGTAATTATATATTTTTTAAAGGTAAAAGAGAGGTAATATTTAGTTTTGTCCTAGTTTATTTTTTATTCTTAATACTTAGTGTCAAAATCTAGTTTTAAAAAGTGTCGAGATTTAGAATATGCAGTACATAAAGGTTCATCTTTCACCTTTTCGGCCACTTGTGCCATTTATTTATTCGTTTAGATTAAGAAATGCTAATAATGACCCAAATTAAAATATATTTTTCAATTTATTTTACGGCACAGCGTTCTGGGTTTTTATTTATTTTGAAATTCATGACAGGAAACGCGTCACTTCTGCTACGGCTGACTTGACAGGGTGGAACTAATGCCATGCTAGCAGGCTAAAGCTAGCCAATCTGCGACCTTACTTTTTCCTCAATAAACTCCGCATCTGCCAACAGCACACGATTAAAACGCAACGACGAAGCTCGCAGCAGCTCACTTGCAAAGAAAACCGAGTAACTTACCATTGTTGTGGAGTTAAAAATTTCCCCCGGAGCTGCAGCGGCTGTTCTGAATGGTAGGGACGCTTTCAGTGTTTTTTCGTTTTTTTCCACCTCACATCATCTTGTGACTGGTTTGACCAATCCCATACAGGCGCCCCCTCCTTCAAAAGTTTCCTGTAAATCTGTGCTCAGTCTAATTTAGAGTTAAATTTGAGTTTGAAATCCAGCGTCTTACGTTAAAAACACTGCTAAGTCATTTTTAAACGACTCATACTCGTTACTATTTAATAACAGTTGATACTTCTGCTTATTGATTCCCACCTAGGCTGTATTTCCTGCTGGGACATCAATAATGTTTCAGTGTAGTTAATTCAATATGACCTCAACTGAGAAATGATTACTTATGCTTTTACTTGGAATGCATGATTAGAACCTTCAGAGTATTTCACTAAATTAATTTGGTAATTATTTTAAACAAAGTGAGATTACTTATTCTTAAAAATTATGTTAAGACATGACAAACAGTGTTTGGATGAATAAAAGTGAAGCTTTCAAACTGTAACTAAAAGGAGAAGTGTTCTGTAGTTTTATAGAGGGTGGTAGGAAATATTTCCTTTATATTAGCTCAGCAAGTCTGTGGCCACACTTCAGAACAATATTCATTATATAAAAACTATTTCCTTTTATGTCTACAGGCTCAGTCTCTTCAGAGTGTAATATTATTAATCAAAGTATAATAATAAACTATTATTAATTTATTATATTTTAATGTTATGTGGAATATTTTAATTATTTTTAATCAAAGAGTACCAGATTCCACACAGTTTCCGCTAAAGCATAACATCAATTTTTTAATGCTAACATTGAGTTGTTTTGCTTTGTGCGCACATATACTAGAGATCCCGGTAGAGCAATTGAGACCTGATTTCAAAATAAAAGTGATCTCTAGGTTAACCAGCACATTTACATGAGTCCAATATGAATCCTATAATCATGAAATAAATAACAACAGAGAAATAAAAATTATTTTAAAAAAAGGTGATATTACAAACAACAGAAATATTTGAATATTACAGATAGTAACTATAATCACATTTTAAAAATAACATTTAAAGAGATGTGTACGGCCATTACAAGTAAAACCACTGTCCAACAGACTAATTTTAAAATTAAAAACCAGACTGACGTCTTCTGTGGAAACAGAAAACAGTAATTTTGATTGACAGTAAAATTGATATTTTGTAATATTTGCATTTCTGTAATGTTATGTTTTTTTATATGATTGATAACGTGTTGGTTAATGTTAAACTCACGTTCGCCTTAAGATTGCTTTTGTTTTGAAATCGGGTGTCAGTTTCTCTTGCCGTAGAACTTAGTATATACACACAACGCAAACCAATTTGTGTGCTGGTTTGTGCTCGAAAGCGACCATTTCTTACCGTAATTCCTAGAATACATACACATAACACAACTGACGACATTTGTCCCCTAACCTTTAGACTAGTTTTCCTCTGGCTCTCACTGTGTCGTCCCCCGCTTTAGAAGGCAAACCTGACACACCTTAACAGGCTGACACGGAGTTTTAAAGTTATGTCTGCAATCGTGTTTAGTTAGGGTTAGTTTATTGGTTTGTTTTAGGTATGTGTGGTCGTGATGTTGAGGGGTTAGGGAGTAAACTGTACCAGCGAGAGCTCTTACAAAGATAGAAGGCGACCGGCTGTCTGTGTGTTTTCCAGCCTGAACGCGCCCACCCTTCACAATACGTCATCAGTGAAGCGCGTGTGCGTGCCTCCTTTTCAAGAGTTGTAGTTGTGAAAGCAGATAAATCGTTAGCTTCTACTTGTGTACCTCGGCAGGCTAAGTTAGCGAGCTAACTGGTTCCCACAGCTGAAGAAATCCTCGCTGCTACCCGCCGTCTTTCTTTGGAGAGGAGTCCATCTTCTAGCGAGGTAGCATCAAAATCTAGCTTTCAGCAGTTTTTTCCTCAGGCACCATGAAGCTAAAAATAAACAAACGAGCCAGCGTTAACTAACAGTTAGCTGCTGCCAGCTAGCTCGCTAGCCAACTCTAATTTAATTTATGACAGTTTTTGTGACTCTCTGCCCTGATTTGTAGCCTGGACTCAGTGTAACATCTGTATGTCTTGCCTTAGTAATCTTTCATTGAGGTGGAGTTTTGTCAGAAAGGTTTTTGAGGATGGAAATATTGAGTGTGTTGTTACTCAGAGCCTTTGTGTGCCACCACTGTTTGACAACTTGTTATTGTCAGTTGTTATAACTACCTAATAAAGCTTGTCTCTTGTTTTGTTGTAGATCATGGATGATTTCTCGGTGAGTTCAAACAAATGCACATTTTATTTTTATTATGTTCAATTAGCTTACAGTTTATTGTACAAGTCACTTCCTTTTACTCTTCTTTTATAGCTAGCAGATGCCTTAGGAGATGATACTACAAGCCAGGCTAAGAAAATAGGCAACAACAACCCATCTGCCCCCACTAGCAATCCTGCACCTCCTTCAAACCCAGGATGGCCTAGTTCAGCTCCTGGAGCCCCCACCCAGCCCTCTGCTCCACTCGACTACCACGGTGGATCATCTGGCCCAGGGGCACCAGGGCAGTTTCCCTTCCCTTCAGGTCCTGGAGCACCAGGGCAATACCCTGGACCTCCTTCAGCACCTGGTGGGTTCCCCCCTGGTCCTGGGATACCTGGACAATATCCACCTGCACCAGGAGCTCCAGGTCAGTTTCCCTCCGGCCCTGGAGCTCCTGGGCAGTACCCTGGGCAGTATCCACCAGAAGGAGCTCCAGGACAGATACCTGGAGGCGCTGCTCCTTACCCAATGGGACCATTTCCTTCGGGCCCCGGAGCTCCCCCTGGCCCTTATCCAAGTGTGCCTTTCCCAGGTGGCCAGCCAGGAGGCAATGGTATGTATGGGCCAGGTGGTCCAGGTGCATTCCCACCTGCAGCTGGACCTGGTGCTTTCCCTGCATTCCCCAGCGGAGGCTTTCCCCCGATACCACCTGGTTCTTGGGGACCACCAGCAGGTGGAGGCTTCCCAGCTGCCCCTGGTCCCTTTGGCCCTGGTCCGGGGCCTATGGGTCCATATGGTGGGCCTGCTGCCCCAGGAGGGACACTGGTGAGTACTGGTACTTTAATGCAATATTGCTTGCTGCATTTTCCTGCTTGTGTGCTTCTCTGGTGTGCAGTGGAGCATCTGGTGTGAAATTCTTTTAGAGTAACATAATCCTGTAAGTGGTGGATAAAGGAAGTTAGTCTTATTTCTTTGCTGCTGAAGGAGGGTTAATGTATTTATTTATGTTTTTCAATAACGGCGGAATTGGGATGATTATTTCTGTCTCTTTGGCTCTGCTGGGGTGCTAAACAAATATAAAACAGAATAATACAGTATTCAGAAGCAGTTCTGAAAAATGTATTCTTGTCTTTCAGCCCAGATATAGGCCACCGTATTAAGCAATGAGCAATGAACTCAGCTTTTCAGTTGGACAAGGACATCACTTCCAGAATCAGCATATGGTTTGATTAGTGCCAAAGACTCAATATATACATAATATTCAACTAAATTGCTCAATGTATTGTCTTAATTAAGTGCAATATGATATAATTTACACTTTTACTTGACCCATGTTTACGGCATCATGACGCCTTTTATGATCTCTAATAAAATTATGAATTGATCAAAACACACTTGTAAGTTGTTTCCATGATAATAATAAATGGGGTTTTTTGTTTTCTTTTACTTTGCTCAGCTGTTGTAAAAATATAGTGAATGTACTTTTCTGTCATTGCCATGACCCGTCACTGCTACTTGTGTAATAGTGCTGGAATAACCGAAGGATATAATGACTCACTTGGGTGTTGCTGTAGGAATGTGGGCAGGGTCAAAGTTTTGAACAGTGCTTAAATAAAATTCTCTATTATACGTCATTCGGCATGCTGCTGTGTTTTGCCAATTTAAGACTCAGTGATCAAATGTTTTATATGTGCATATTTTTCTTGGAAATCATAGAATTGCATTGTGACACATAAACTTAATATCTACACTGAGAACAGTACATATATTGTCACGGTTTAAAATGGAAGTATTTCTTGCAGATGGTGCCCTACGATCTCCCTCTTCATGCTGGAATAATGCCGCGACTTTTAATCACAATAATAGGGGAGCCTCTTCCCTGTGCAGACAGGTACAGTAATCATCCAACATCTGTGCCTGCTAATAGCAATCCGAAACCTGATTCCTTCAACTCATACTTACATAATAAAGGGGACCTAGTATACTTATTTTCAGCTCCAAATGTTTATTCTTGGACGCTTCTAGAGTAGAATAGTTCAAAACAATCCTTATTTGTCATGTACTGAGCCTTGGTATAGGATAAATCTATTTTAACACCTTAAGCTTCTGATTGGCTACCCCTGTTTGAACAGCAGGTACCTTTATATGACCATGTTATATGAAGTGAAGTGTAATAGGTCTCCTTTAAAACACATCTATGATTTGCACTGTGGGAATACTCTTTAAAATGTTTACCACCATATTATGTTAAACTGATTAGCAGCAGCATTTCTTTCTGCTAATGCTTTGCTTATATGTTTTGGGGGTTTTTTGCAGGTTCAATGTTGACTTTATCAAAGGTCCAGACGTAGTCTTTCACTTCAACCCTCGTTTTAACGAGCAAACAATTGTTAGAAACTCCAACTTAGGCGGATACTGGGGACCTGAAGAGCGGGAAGGAGGGTTTCCATTTGTTCAGGGACGACGTTTTGAGGTAAGTTAGTATAAAATCTTTTTCTTTTCTTTCTCTTTAAAATTAGCTGATTAGATTAGGGAGATGACATTTAACAGAGCCCTTGAATTTAACCAAGGATTTTGTTCAGCTTACACCAGTATAATTTTTCCTTCATGTCAGAGTGATATGGGCATAAATGAGCATGTTTATGCACATTTTTATGTGGTAGAGCTCTGACTTCAGTGCAAAAGGTGAGGCTTTAGGTGAGGAAGAAGTGGTGGTGTAGAACTAATGGAGGACAGAGACATAAGGAGAAGGAGTTGATGAAAATATGATGATGAAAAGATACAAGTACAAATGTTAAATGGGGAGATAAAGCAAACTATACACGTTGCTGGACTCTAGCCACATACTAGCTACGTTCTGTCAGTCTACCAACCAATCAATTAGCAACTGGTGTCCCCTACAGCTGAAGATCCTTGTGGAAGAAGACATGTTCAAAGTGGCGGTGGACGGCACACACCTGTTGGAGTACGAGCACAGAGTCGGTGGCCTGGAGGAAGTGAACCTCGTGCGAGTGTGCGGAGACCTCGTCCTCTACAGCGCTGCCCCGAGCATGATCTGAACCCACGGCTGAAGCACACGCTGTACAGGCGACCTGAGTCAAACTTTACCACTGTATTTGAAATCCTTTTTAAATACTTGGTCGCATTGCAAAGCGCAATCGTTGCCTACCTGACACATTTGTCACAGAACAGCTGTACGCCATAATCCTTTTCTCTTTTTTTTTAAATAGTTGCTCCAATCCAATTAATTTGGTCACATATGAGAATTTTTAGTGGTAAAAGAATTTAAAAGCATTTAAAATAGGTATTTTTGGGAGAAAAATTAATTTATACTTAATGAAAAGATTGTAGGCTAAGAAGAAAGGCATGACAAGTCCCAAACATTTCAAATATTTTCCACTGGTATCTTGTTTTTCCGTTTACATGTAATCATTCTAAGTCTCTGTAATTGCATGAGAGTGTGATGCTGAAAATCATTTCTTTTTTATCTGCTGGCCTGCAGACGTGCTGTACAGTGGAACAATGATGAGGTTTCTTAAAATGCACAGAGTAATATAAAGAGAATGTGTACTCAGGCTGGAGGGTCAAGAAAAGATTTAAAGAATTATGATTTCATGTTGAAGTCAAAACCCTGATGGTAAAAAGACATATTAAAGGCTGGTATTAAAGAAAAATGTGGAGGGATGGGGTCTCTGTTTGTTGCCAGCACTGACACTGTTGAGGTTATAAATTGAAAGGAGCAACAAACAAGAAAAATGACTGATGGAAGAAGATTGTTTACTTCCCCTGAGCTTCTGACGTGCACTTATAATAAATACAGGTTACCCCATGTAGTGTTTCTGAATCTAAAGCCAGGGAATCAGTTCCTGTGTTACTGATGGTGTAAGTTTGTGTGTTTGACTGAATTTATATATCGTGCCCCCTGTGGTGCAAGTGCCAGATTCTGATGTTAATAGATTTGACTACAGTTATGCCACTCAGTACAAAATAAAAACATTTCAACCTTGGACACTTTGCTTACTTATGCAACTCACGAGGGACTCTTGTATGTGTTGCATGTATTTCTTGTGTCTTCATGGCTGCCTTTGGGCCACACATTGCAGATCATGTTTTGGTTGCTACTGTATCTATAACAGGATTTAGACCAGAAACATCCACCATTCAAGATGATTTTTTACCTAATTTCTGAGATGAAAAACTCAAAATCAGATTTGATATTTTTCACAGCAGTAACCGCCATTTGTGTTGAACCTGATTGAACCTTAATGACAGGGTGCCTCATGCCGTGGGCAGAAAGACCATCCAGGTTAACAGTTTTCTGGTATTTTCAGTGCTGCTACATAACCCGAGTGAGCTTAAGTTTCAGGGCACAAACTGATAGCCAGACGTTCTCCTTCAGGATTTCCTGGTAGAGAGCAGAACTGTTACTTTAGGGGTCACCACAGAGATCATCTTAACCCTCTACATATCTTCCTTTACTACATTCATGAACCTTCTCTATTTGGGTTTTCTGCCATATTCCATGTCCTTTGTCCAATGTGTCCACGATCCCTTCTCTTCTCCACCCACTTCTCCCTGCCTGCACTTTGTTCTTAAGCTCTGTGCACCGTCCATTGCTTTGGATGGTTGGCTGCAGGTATTTAACTCATCCACCTTCACTACCTCTATCCCTTGCAGCTTCACTGTTACACCTGTCTCCTTCCCGTTCACACACATGTATTCTGCCTTGCTTCTACTCACTTTAATTTCTTATCACACCAGAGCATACATCCACCTCTCCAGACTCTCTTCCACTGGCCTCCTACTCTCAGTAGGGCTCACAATCTCATCGTTCACAGAGCCTGCTACTGGACTTCATTTGTCAACCTGTCCATCAACACTGCTTTGCACATCACTTTTATTCGTGGAAATCTGTACCAGTACATTTTCCACTGCCTAGCTATCTATACAGGTATGTCACCAACACCCTTTCCACTCTTTACATCTGTTCTCACTTCCTCCTTACTAATTCTCTTCACTCCCTGATTCACTAACTGACCTCCATCTGCCCTCCTTTCTCTTTTATGTCTTTTATTCATCAACTCCTCAAAGCACTTCTTGCACCTCCTCAGCCCATTCCCTTCACTCATTAACTCTGATATTGAGTATTTTTTAATAACTTGTCTCTGATTTGCCTCTCTGCCCTGTAATTCGAAAATCAGCCTGGAGTTCCGTCTCTTGCCGTCAGGGGGCACTGTTACAGCTCTGTCTGCGCCGGTGGTGGCCAAAAAGCAAATCGAAACTCCTCAATGAGTTCACCTTCAGATACATAGTTTGTCCCTCTTCTCTGAAGATTTATTTTACCAGGTTGACGTTTGGACACAATGAACGGCTCTCTGGACACTTCTTCCAAAGTGGAAACCATAAGGCTGAAGCGAGGACCAGCTGGTAAGGAGATAATTAGTGGGACTGTTACCAGTGGATAGCACCGCTAGCTAGCTGCGAAAGCTAGCAAAAATCATCGCTGTCAGGCTGTGCTCAGTGTCCTGAAGCTAAAGGCTAATTTGCAAATAAAAGCGACCAAACCTCCGCGTCGTTGTGGCGTAAGTGGAGGAAGTAGATTATCGAGGCCAACTGAGTATTAGCAGCTGCCTTATTTGCAAAGGAAAAGCTGATTTATGCACTTTGACCCAGTGTTAAAATCTTTAAAAGTTATCGGCCCTATCACGCTGATGGACAGCTCGTTCATAGACACCAGTGGTTTATTTATTTTACAGACTCGCTTACACTCGGTTATGTAACATTTTGTCAGGTTGGTCTTGCTTTTAATCTGCTCGTCTAAGTAGCAGTGCAGCTTTGGAAGATTTCCTCTTGAACTTTGATCTACTTGGATAAATATTATTGATTGGGTCAGCAGCTGCTGGTCTGGTGAACCTGATTATATACTGATTACACTAATGTGTTTTCTTTTGAGGCTTGGGTTTCAATATAGTTGGGGGCGTGGACCAGCAGTATGTGTACAATGACAGTGGCGTATACGTGTCTAAAATCAAAGAAGATGGAGCTGCAGGCCAGGACGGAAGACTACAGGAGGGCGACAAGATCCTCTCGGTAATAAAAGCGTCATGTTTTTGCTTTGGACTGAAAAAGACACATTTGAAGAGATGTCATGCATTCACCATGGCCTTTTCTCTTAACAGCTCACTAATAGAAAATGAAACCAAATATATGCTGCAGAACGGGCTGGAAGTGAGCTTTTATTTATTTATTAACTTTAATATTTCTAGATAAACGGAGCTGTGCTAGAAGGCCGGACACACAAAGCCGTGGTGGAGCTGTTTCGGACAGCTGGGGAGGAAGTGGAGCTCCTTATACAGAAAAAGGTCAGGAGCTACACTCTCAGATCAGAGAGACTGACTGCTTGTTATGTGGTCTCAGTAGCTCTAGAGCATTATTGTTTCAAGCTTTATGTTATTAAGACAATTTTAAAATTAATTCTGAATTTCACTGGTAACAAGAGTAGTGGTGATGTGCGAGTGTCAGCAGGTTTTTATAAACAGTCTCACTGCTGCAAGCTAAGGAGGACGGAGAGGTGCATCATGCAAAACAAGTCTGTAAAAGTTTATAGCTCTGCTGGAGGAATTTAAATTGCTGATTGCCCTTTAGCATCTTTTAATGTTTCTTGAATTCAAAGTGAGAAATAAGCAAAAAATAAGTCTGGCAATGCCAATACAAACAAAAAACACCAAAACATAAAGAAGAACTGCTACCAGTTAGTGCAGTACAGTGCGCCTCCAAGCGTATCAGATCCTTTCTGTTAAAACTGTTTCCTGACGGTTATGCAAATCAGTGATGTCATGAACATACCTGTAGAGATAAACATCTTTAAACTGCGCGTGAGTTTTACTTTCCGTCGGTTGTTGAGCTTAAAATAAGTGTGCACGCATGTATAAACAACCACAGAAGATAAGTTTTCTTTGTCCACCACAAACATTTGTGTCAGTATCCCCTCAGTGCAACTTTAATCTTTGCTCCTTTTTATGTCTTGCAGGAATCCCACCACATGAACGGCTCCACGGGCTCTGAGTCCGAACACCAGTCTCCTGCGTCTATTCTGGGATTACTGGCAGTGTTAACGGGAGCTGCCGCAATCCTCTTTTACATTTACAGGCGGCGCGCTTAGAAAGCGCAATGTCTTTACATAATTTTTAGGATCAAAAACCATTACTAAATGCCAACTACATGAGAGAGGGAACAAAATGTGAAAAGTAGATCTTGTTTTTGCGATTAGCAGGTGCTGGTGTCACTGATGAGGTCCCCCCCCCACACACATACGTGCATATTTTGTGATTAATGATAGCTTTTTGATACCCCTCCTATGCAAAAAGTCTTACCACAGAGATGAGATAACTTTTATTAGGTAGCTTTACGATGGTAAGTAAAAGAAGGGTGTATACATTCCTGCTGCTGGACTGAGTTTCTCAGGCAGAAAAAAATGGCTGCTTGTATATGCAAAACTATTTAATCTTTGGATAGAGTCTGACTGCTTGAACCTGATCATTATAAACTGAAAGAGGGTTTAGGTTCAGTCACTTGTAGGCATCTAAGCCTCCATCATTGAATGGGGGATCTCTCTGAACTCTACCTTCATGCTTCACACACATAGGTTTGATTTTCATTTTGAAGTGTTGCACAGAATTGTGGGAGGAGCAGCACCCTAATGTGGTGTTTATCAGGAGCTGTGGCAACTGATGAAAGCAGTTGCTGTGATAAAAGCTCATAATGGACTTTTTTTTTTGAGTGCCTTTTTCCTGTTTGCAAAGAAACGGAGGAGATTGCGTTGCTTCATTTTGCTCTCAAAATGAAAATCAGACCCATCCGCCCTCACTGTAGCCTGTTAAAAGACCAGAACCTATAATGAGCCAGTCGTCTCTCTTAAATGTTTAAAAATAGACATCAGATATATTATTACATTAAAAAAAAATATTTTATTTAAAGACTTCTGGTGACTGAAACTTATTGAAAACCTTACTCAAGCAGGAGGAAATGGTGTATTTATTGGGGACTGTTTTCAGCTGCAGATGAATACACATTCAGTGTTCTAATGAGCATTCCAAGTACAGGAAGTTGTGTGTGGGATTAACATTACTTGGTGCAACAGAGCAGCTGGATGACAGCGTAGAGCCCTGTGGCTCAGACAGCTAACCTATGAGAAGATGGGTTAGTGAAATCACCTAATATTTGGTTATTAGTCTGTGACACTTGTCCACAGTTTGGTAATATGAACTCAGTAGTATGAATTTGGTACCTTAGAAAAAAACTCTTGGTCAGGCCACTCAGGGTGAACCGCTGATCTGAAATCAGGCTCATTTCTTCAGGCTGAAACACTCGTCTTATTGCGATTTGAGGCCAGTGTGTATAAAGACACTAAACCTCCTGCTGAGCTTGAACATAGATGAACATACGAAAGAAATTGTTTGTATTTGTCTGACGGACCAAACAGCAGCTCGACACTGAAACGCAGCTAAGAAACGATTTGCTGTCAGCCTCTGTAGATGTTTTTACGTTTCTTTTTGCACTAGCCACAATCATGCAACTCCTCCATTAAGGACCATAGTGCAAGTAAAGAAGAAGTGAATCGTGTCCACTGTGGTGGTGTGTGGTCTGTAAATACATTTCATGTTGCTCTGCTGAGTGAGACGGTAGGATGTAAAGTATCTCAGAGAAAGAGATGTAAAAAGTGTAATAAAATATGCAAGTACTGTGTGTTTGTCATCCAGCAGGCAACTATTAAAATTCACGAAGAATTAACTGGTGTGTGTGTGTGTGAGTGTGTGTGTGTGTGTGTGTGTGTGTCATTTTTAGTTTGGGTTTGTTGGGGGGGGTGTCGATCTTTAAGGCAAGAAATGTTTTACTTAAGTGAATAAAAACAAGACGCTAGTGGAAGATTGCACAAAATAAAAAGTACTCAATAAGGAATGACAGAGAGAACTGCAAGTTCAGGATGTTTAGAATTGTGAGCCATTTAATTATAAACTACAATGTTGTGTTTAGTTTTGAGGGTCAAAACTGAGGTGACTAATTCAAGGGGGAGGTTGAGTTTATATATATAATATATAATATA
>NW_005187580.1:510370-516975 GCF_000239375.1 Pundamilia nyererei
TATATTTTTTTTAAGCAAATATAGCAAGTTAGTATATGTTTCATCATCATCTGCATGTGTATTAATTGTGCTATCCCATTTCATGTAATCCTCTCTGTAGATTGAAAATAGTTTGATCTGTAATTGTATTTATTTGTTCCAAACAAAGTGCCCATCCAGCCATTATACTTTATCATAAGCGGATTCATTTATTCATCCAAATTTACTTCTAAGTTTCTAAAATGACAGTAAATTAGGAATGCGTGCACATCTTAAGTTTTTAATGTAGTCTAAGTAGTTTTTTTTCATGTTTTTTTTATTTAAAGTTATTGGTTAGTGAGTTTCGTTTTTTTAAAACTTAGATTTCCGAAACACGAAAACAGATAATTTCATTATTTGACATTAAAGAGAAATTATAAATTATCTCTTTTTTCCTTTTTATTTCTTTTTTTGGTTGGAAATTTGGACGTTGACCAACACCGGATGTGGTCTGTTTGTTTTTCAAAGTAAAAGTGGATTTGCGAATATTAAGAGTATTTTTTTCCTTTTTGTGTTAAAGTGTAGCACCAGTTGAGTTTTTTTTAAGTACACAAAACGCTGAAATTGTTTCTCTCACTTTAAACCAAGTGTTCCCTAAATCGGTGTAAGTTGGAGGTGGAACATTAAGAGCATTTCAGTCTGTCGAGCGGGCTGACAGAAATAGTAAAGAGGTGTCTTTTGTAACAAAATGTGCTCCTGTACTCCCACCAGCGGCTCTGTCTCCCATCAGCTGTTGGAGGATGCCTTGCAGGCACATATGATGTAATCAACCGGGGAGGCAGAGCCAGAGCTGGATAATAGCCGCACAATACGGATGCATCTCGGCCGCTTCGGGACTTGGTGAAACCGATTTGGAAGCCTTCGTGGAGCGGTCTCGGGGAGAGGATCGGCGATGTTTTGGGGGTCGTATCGCGGAGGTTTGAGTCTGCTGTCCTCCCTTCTCTACGAAGAGGATGTTTGATGCTGACCAGCAGTAGCAGCAGCACCGGCTGGGGATGCTCCTGCTGAACTTGACTCCCCTATCAGCTGTAATTAACCGCCATGGCCCAGGAGTCTTTCCCTCCCGCAGTTGCTCCATCATCCTCCGCGTGAAAATGGCCCGCACTCCGCCTCCATCCTCGACTTCCATCTGCTCTAGCTGTCGCCTTTTCGCTCATGATGACAGGAGGGCACCCGCCTCGGATTTCAGCGCATGCAGGGCCTTCGTGTCGACTATGGATCACATCATCACCCCTGATCTGATGCTGTGAGCTGAGTGCCGTGGTTGCTGTTATTACGCAAAGGCGCCTGCTGCCACCATCGATTTCCCTTAACAGCTGACTATATTTCGGGGCTCGGAGATGGGCCTCTTTCACTGCTGCACCTCGCTTTGCCCTGCTCGGATCTGAGTTCCTGACCGTACTTGCCGTAATGGCACTGTGACATCTATCTCAGCCCTCAGCTGCCCACTTTCTTTAGACTTTTACGCGCGGAGCTGCGTCCATGCAGTTTTGTTGCCTTGTGGGGGAATGAGCATCGGCCGTCCCTCCTGCAGAGGTCTGCCCGTTGCAGCTCCTGCCTTCCACCGTGTGGCCCTGTGACTCCACCGGATGAGGAGGTGCTGACAACCTTAAAACGCGGACTAAGGTTTGCCTTTCCAGCTCAGGTTAAAACCATGGCTAATGAACCCGTCATCCTTAACGTGTATGATATGGTAAGGAACCACCTGAACCAAAGTGCACTCGCTTTCTGTTTTCTTTTTAGTCACTGTCCTCTGTTTGGTATTTACACTCAGAACAATGGCTTGGGGAGTGAAGGAATCCACATGTGCTCATGCTTTGAAAACCAGGGAGTGGGGTACCTGCAGCAAAGTCCACTCTTACAGTATCACTTTTAAAGCTGAGGTTTCCACTTCACATTCTTGTAGTGTCACACTAAAACAAAGCATTTTTTTGTATAATTTTTTTGCTGTTACACCCACCTTCAAAGATTTACTGCAACGCCAAGTGAAGAAGAGCCTGGGTGGTTTCGTAGCCGCTCAGCATGTAGGTTGGTCTGCTGCAGACGTGACTACGTTGTTTTATTCTAGGCATTATTTAACTGTGAGCCCCATTTGGCAGGTGGAATCATTTATCTCTGACATTTAAATTGAAGAAAGTAAGAAAGAAAAGAAGAATGATAGGAACATTTTGTTTTATAGGCCACTAGGCAACCACAGACCTGTGAAACAAGAGACTCCCTCAATCTTCTGACCTCTGTCTCTGTGCCTGGGATTCACATCATATGTATACACAAACACACCAGCAAAGTACAAGGGTCCTCATTCAGACTTGGACCCACTGGCTGTTTTCGCATACTGTACTGCTGAGCAGTGTCCTGTGTGAATCTTATGCAGAATTCCTCCATTTAGATTGAAACAATGTTATCATTTAGCAGCATGCAGACAAATAAAATACGATTCTGTGCAACAACAAACACAGAATGTGTTGTAAATTCAGGGATTTCACTCAGTATCCAAGACAAAGTTTGATAATAAAGCAAAATGGTGGACTTTAGCTACATCTCAAAGCCAGGACAGAAGAGAATTTTAAAAATATATATATAAAAAAACATTCATGAGTAATTAAGTAATTTGCAGAAATCTTGAGGCATGTGTCATTTCTTTATATTTTGAGGATCCAGACTTTCTTGTAAACTTTAAAGTGGTCATCAGCAATAGTTTCCCAAGCTTTCTGAAGGTCCTTCAGAGTTTTTCTGTAGACATTTGGTGCGTTTTCACTCATTTTCAGGCCACTTTTTATACACGACTGTTTTCAGAAGTGTTTTTTTGTTTTTTTTAATCCACTTACCACAGACCTATGAATCATTCAAGCATAAAAAAAGCAGTTAACTCAAGGGATGAACCAGACGGACAGCTTAGCAAAGAACCCATTTTAAACTGTATCTTTAGGCACTTTTGTTACTAACAGCCTGTCATGAAAAAAATTGTTCTTTTGTTGACTCTATGAAAAATGGCAAATATAAAACAATTTGACAGGCATAAAATTTTTTGTACTAATAAGGCACCAAAACAGCTATCAGTCAAAACCTTGTCATATCTCAGGATGCTGTACAATGTGTTCTTTAGATAAGATAAGTGGACAAGTGGAGGACAAAAGAAGTGTCAGCCTTAAAAACTATCTACAGCAGATTAAAAGTATGTGAAAGTTATTAAGAATTAGGGGGAATCCAACAAAGACCTGACACAGGTCAGAGAAAAGTACCATCATGTTGTGAGACACCATGTAATACCACGTGGAAAGCATCTGACAGCACCTTCATTTTTCAGCATGACAGTAATCCCACTGTATATGCAGTAAAAACCTGGATAGAAAAAACATGCAAGAGTCATAGACTGGTCTCCACAAAGCCTGGAGAACTGTTCCTGAAGATTTCTTAAAGGGAAGGTTCTCACTTGTAAAATAAAACTGTAGAGCTTATATTTAAAGCAAGAAATGTCCCCACTAGGTATTTGAATCCCACATTTTTCTATTCTTAGTGAAGTTAAATATTTCAACAAGTCCTTTCATCTCCAAGCTTTAAGACTGTTTGGAGAAGGAATACAGTCATGATTCACACCAGAACTGAGAGTGTATACTGGCACGCACTTGCGTACAACCACACACGAAGCCAGGTGCAGCTTTGGACCTGGCAGCTCCCTCCTGATAACTTCAAACTATCTCACAGATGAGGATCTCATTGTGACAGCAGAAGTAACAGCTGCTTAAACAGCTGATTAAATTCCAGGGTGGTGGCTCCACTGTGCTGGGACTTAACAGGTCATGTTGTTGTTGTTAAACTGGGAGAAAGTGATCACGAGGGCGGTGACAGCCAAAGTCAGCCTTAAATAATTTGTGGGGAATTCAGCACGACAAGAAGAGGAAGCAGCAGGATGAGAGTAAATCGACGAGGATGATGAATCAATCATCTCTGAAATGAAATCTAAGCGATTTGTAGATGTGTGCAGCGATGCATGCTTTATCTGCAAAGGCAGGAAATAAAAGAAAGCTCCGCTAATGGGACTCGGTTGTTTGTGCACTCTCGGGGAAGTCAAGTCATTGGACATGTTTGTCCTTGTAGACTGTTTCCTTCTGGTTGTATTATTCTTCCATCCCTCATGTGAGAGCTAAAAGGCAGGAGGTCACTGCAAAAACATGAGGAGAGCCTGCTGACACGAAGCAGTGCGGTGGAAATGCTTTTATTGTATTATTCTACGTCCGGAAACATGATTTATTATTAATAAGGGACAGCTGGGGTAGCAAGGATGGCTCTTAGCATGTTTTCCCTGGGGTGTCTGAGGATAGGGGAGTGTCGGTGGGTGTTGGGTGAGGGAGCTTTGGACCTTCAGTGAATTATCTCATAACTGTCTGCAGTGAAGGGCAAGCAGGTTGGCTCACAACACCACCAACAAAGGATGATGGGTAAAATTTCCTCCCGTAGTCCAGTCTGTGATTGATCGCAATGCTGTTCTGTGGCAAATCTATCCATCACTGGGCATTCTCAGTGGATGCTGGTATGCCAATGCTTTTGCAATCTGAATAGAAATATGTAGGTAAAGCCAACAAATGCACTGATTCGTGCTCTAAAGTGCAGGGAAATTAAATTAAATACTTTCTACCAACAGTAGGAGGAATTGTAGTATTCTGCCTCAGGACAAGCATCTTATGCTAAACTAAAAACCTTGCAACAGTCAGATGACCTGCACACAACATGGAGAAATAAAGCACATAGACATGTGCTAATAGGAATCCTCACAACACTGACATGCAAATTAAATCTGCACATTTGTGTCCACATCTGTATTTATATCCATTTTTGTGTCCTTTTTAAAGTGCAGCTATATCGTATTTCTAAATATGCAAAGCAGCTGAAAACACTACAGTCAAGATGGTAGAATAAGAATTATTAACAAGTCATTTATTATTAAAGCGGTAATATACAAACCAGTTAGGGCCATTATTTGTTAAACAAAGACACAGGCTTTAAAACTTTGCTCCTGTTGATGTAAGCACCACAGTGGGTGTGAAATCAGTTAAGATGTGACTAAAGTGTCAACTTTTAACTTTAATTCAAGAGGTTTCACAAAATGTTGCCTTATTTTTGTAGGAACTGCTTTTTCAGAGGCTCCAAAGTAATTGTACAAGCCCCCATAATCTTATATTTAAGGGCTGTATTTAATACTTTGACTGCCTGAAATCAAGAACTCTGGGACATCACCAAATGCTGCGTTTCCTCTCATGAGATGCGTTGCCCAGCCTTTACTGCAGCAAAAGGCTTTCCTTGCTGATTGTTTGCAGGTCTTTCTGTATTCATTTTTGTCTTCAGTAACTGAAAAGCTGCTCTACTGGGCTGAGATCAGGTGACTGCCTTAGCCATTGAAGAATATCCCATGTCTTTGCCTTAAGAAACTCTTGGGTTGCTTTTGCAGTATGCTTTGGGCCATGGTCCATTTACTCTGTGAAGCTCTGTCTGTTTTGCAGTAATTGGTTGAATCTGTGCATTGATCTCACAATACATGCCCATGCCATAGCACTGCCACCACCATGGTGGACGGATAATGTGGCATATTTCAAATCAGGAGCAGTTACTTTTCCTTTGCAATTTCATTTCTGTTTCATCATTTTTTCAGACCTTTTCAGGCACATTTAGATGTTTTCTGGCAAGGTCTAATCTGGACTTCGTGTTCTTTAGTGTAACCAGTGGTTTGCAACTGCTTCTAAACCCCCTGTATGAATTGAATTCATTAAAAATGTCTCTTGGTTGTAGACTTTTGTATTGTATTGTTATTTAAAAGCCTCCATGGTGTTTGTGTAAAACTACAAAAAAAGAACCTAAATGTAGCAGAAACTGAGTGGTAGCTAGGTTAACTAAGCATAAAGATGGACTGAAGAGGTTAGCTTGGCTCTCTCCAGAGGTAACAGAAAAGTACAGCTATACTCTGTAGTTTCCCTGCTCCAGGCCAAGAAATATTCCAGCATGTAACACACACTTTGGTTTAATTGAACATTATAAAAAAGTGAACTTTAGAGCCGCTGGCGGGAAGGCTTCGTCACCTTTGTACAGAGCAAGCTTCTGGTATAGCTTTACTGCACAGCCCTATACAAACAGTACAGAGAGTAAGTGTATTCTAAAAATGCCAAGAAAGTTGAAAAATGTCCAAAATGCACTAAAAGATGCATGTGCAGTCAAAGCCGTTCACTTCTTATTTGGTAATAAAGTATAAGACAGCGCTATTATAGACCGCAGTGTGATTCTGCAGGGCAGCCGCATGGTTTCTCCTTCCTGACTCTTTCCTTCTCTCTGTGTTTCTCTGCAGTATTGGATAAACGAATACACGTCCAATCTGGGCATTGGTGTCTTCCACTCAGGCATTGAGATTTATGGGAGAGGTAAGAATGGAGCTTCCTGTATGTCTCTGAAATCCAAGTTAGTGGCATCAGAATAACACTACGAGTGGAAACTCGGAGCGGTGCATCACTGCACAGATGAAGTCTGGTTTTAAAAATGGAATAACGGGTTATGTTCCTAATATCATGACCCCATTTCCCTGGGTTGAGTCATCACTGACT
>NW_005187580.1:518475-531000 GCF_000239375.1 Pundamilia nyererei
GCATTCTATAAAGGAAGAAAAACAGAAACTCAAAATTAAAGCTATGCAAGAAGTCCCGAGTCACAAATAATCGAAAAATAGCAAAGACCCTAGGATTATGACAGATAGAAGGTTATCAACTTTGCTAAGATAATTTAATATGTTTTGTTTAACAACACATTGCCTGTTTGTAATTTTTTAGTAATGCTTTGTAAGCATCGTGTCAAGCAGTCATACCACCAAAATCCACACTAGGAATTTCAGTCATGAATGAAATGGTATTTGTTGAGGTAGGAACTTTTTGAAGACAACCCTTGCTGTCCTTTTCCTCCGGCACCATTATGAGGTCAGCAATTTGGGGTTTTGGGGTTCGTGTAGTATTATGCAAATGTTATTTTCAAACACGTGCCTGCAAAGTTAACTACGAGGTATGAAGTAGATAAAGTGCTTAAAGTGGACAAAATAAAGAAATCCCTGTATGAATGTGAGCATCGCTAAGGGCACTAATGCACTAGTCTTAGTCGTTTTTTCTGCCTCTTTATTGGTAGCTTACCAATAAAAACCCAATTAAAGAAAAAACATCCTGCAGTAGCATTGCATTACTTGGTCAAGCTGCATCTTGGGAAATGTAGGATGTACCCCAAAAAGTTGTAAGGAAATCTCAAAAAAAAATTGGGATTTCCTTACCTGGATGATTGAGCGTGCATCAAAACAAAATGTAGGATACTAACTGCAGGCGAAAGCACATTAAATCCAACTTTTTTGTCCCTATGCGACCCATATCCGATCATGGTATGTCAGTGTGAACAGCACAAATCTGATATGTCCAAATCCGACCTGGGTCCCTTTCGCATGTGGTCCTGAATCCGATACATATCTGATGTTTTAGAAAGCGACTGTTGTTTGAATGGTCATGTCGCATTAAATCCGTCTTTTACGTCACTGACACAAGACAGACGCCAATTATCAGCGCCCGAGAAGACAACGTGAACGCTTCCTGGCCATCCAGTGTAGATGTTAGTGAAACTGTTTGGAAGACAACGTTGGAGAAACGTGAACATTTTATTTGTACTGTATAATCTGCAGATTCTGACAGAAATCTGCAGCTATCCTTTGAAGCACCGCTCCTCTAAAACAGCAATAAGGATAATTATTAGGCCATACTGAGGTCTTGGGCCATGGTCCATTTACTGAGGTCTGCTAGTCAGCCGCTAGACTTTAACTTCATTATACATAAAGAGAAATAAGGAACACATCCACATAACCGTCTATAACCACATTTTCTTCTAATGTTTAAATGCCTTATGCTCTAAAACAGCTAAAACAAAGACAGTATGTGAGATACAGCTCTTATCATCACTTATTCAAACTTTTTTCAGTTGCTGTGTGGACGGGAAATCCCCCGCTGGGTCAACAGACTGGCGTACTTCAGCTCCTGCATCCCTTTCCTGCAGAGCTGCCTACCCAAGGAGTGGTTAACCCCGGCCGCCCTGCAGAGCCACATCAGCCTCGGCCTTCACAAAGAGGAGCATAACGAGTCGAGCGACGAGGACCCTTCGTCGCCGTCTGGAGCCACGGCCGCTGGCTCGGGCTCCTCCCACAGCTGTCGTCACACCAGAGTGTGACGTGACCTCTGGACCTTCTCACCACTGCTTCTGATGGCATTTGTAGGCTTGAACAACCACCTGACCTCATACTGTTTGTCCTCTGTGTAAAAGAGGCAGGAAAAGAAGAGTTTCCTTTTTGAAAAGAGAGCTGCTGCCAGAGACTTCAGGCCTACAGACTTACAGAGAAGCCGTTTGTCCTTTCAGCAGACGACAGCATGACGAGGGCATGCTTTTCCCTGAGCCCTGAAGTGCGTGTCTGATTTTGACAGTGACTACTTGTAGATCTGAAGTTTGTAGTATGTTATTATTAGTCTTTTCCACAAACTTTGAAATCTTTGTCAGCCTTGTTCCCTGCCCTGCCTTCAGAGCTGCTTTTGTAGAATGACCACATAGACACTGGATGGTTACGTCAGCAGGAATCTGCTCGACTCCAACAAGTTCTCGTTCGATAACCTCTATGTGGCCTTTGCCTGATGTTGTTGATTCGGCTTTCTTTGTTTGGAACTTTTCGTTGGCCATTTTAGAGGGTTAACGGGTAAAAAAAAAAAGGAAAAAGATTTGATTGTTCCCTGAGTTCAATCTGAGTGAGTAAAAGTCCTGCATGTGGAAAGAAATAAACAAAAGATCACACTTAACTTACTTCAGATAGAAGCTCCTTCTTCTATTTTTTAAAGCGATTACCTTCGTTCAAGCTTGTTTTAAACATAGACGGTTTGAAACAATCAAGGGCAAACAGTGCCGCTGTGCACACAGCCTCGGACAGCCCAGTCACGATCTGTGAACATCTCAGAGACACAAACACAAAGAAAGTCAAGCTGCTACTCTGACAAATATTGACTTTGTGACCCAGAACACATTTTGTCTATACTTTTATATCCAAGTGATCTTTATATTATAAAGGTGCGTTAACTTACAGAAAGGGAAAATAGACATTTACAGACAGATTTCCCCTGGATGACATCTTTTTCACCTTTGAGACCGAGCTGCCACGAGAAAGAACGACAGACATTCAGTGTTTCCTCTAAATTGCAGAAGTCATTAAAGATAATGTTCTTTTTAAATACCCCTGTTGGCTCTCTTGCCTAGATTTAAAATACAACATAAAGTCCATGTTATGCCTCTACAGTTAATATCGAGTTACAGCCAGCAGGTAAACATCACTGAAGCTCAGAGTTATATTGTGTTTGTTTAATCAGACTAAGGCGTAGGACTGGAAAAAAAGACCTGTGGGGCTTTTTCTTGACTGGGACCAGTCACAGAGAGACACCTGGTTCCAACCAAAAAAGGAGGTTGTTGCACAGTGTTTGTGAATATTAAACAAGCCATATACAACATGTTAGAGGTGTTAGCGGAGGATTATGTGACCTTTTTACAGAACCATGCTAGTCCTTGTAACTAGTTCCTGTCATGCTAAACTGAGGTAGACAGTTTCTTAGATATGAATCCTATGAACATTAGCCTGGTGATAATATCGCAACAGTATAAAAGAGCATTTTTCCTAATATAAAACTGTTAACTAAGTACATATTATATTGATTGATTTCCCCAGTGATGTTTTTACAGAAAGTATTTGAGCCTTTTAAAATAATGAGTCATTATGAGGAGATAGAGAGAGAGAAGCTCACGTTCTCAGAGGGGGGAAATTGTGATGTCGTAAAATTAGTTCCAGTCACTGCAGGTTTAGCATACATGTCAGTAAAAGACGACATCAATGACTTTGGACCCTGATTAAGAAACTGTTACAACGATGAAGACCTGCTCCTTGCTTGAAGAAGACGAGGCCACGTGTTTGAATCTTTGTTCCCCTCCTCTCCTGCTGTGGTGCGTTGAAGGACAGCTTTCTTTTCTCAGGAAGGAAATCACATACTTGTAGTAGTGACAGTCATCCCGTTCATAAATGGGCTCAAAAGTGCAAATTAACTTTTTCATTTTATTTTCTTCTTGTTCATAAATAAGCTACCGTATCTCCCTATATGTTGGCATATTCTTAGTTTTTTTGAAGTGTGCTGTGATCAACTTTTTGGTTCATTTTGAGTTGATAGGGAGAGGGAGTGTACAGTGATCAGTACTACATGCTCAAAAGTCTTCAACACTTTCTACAAAGCAAACCAGACAGGTTTTTTTTTTTCTGTTGTACTGTGTCAACCTAAACCTTGTATTTGTTTTTCCTAACCCAGGACAATTTTAACAATGATGATAGTGCTAGAATAAAAGAGATGGAATCCTAAGTGATGCCTGGCTTCTTCTGTTATAGTCCAAAATATGGGCACTGGAGGACCATAACACATATATTTGTATATTTCAAATTATCATTCACATTTTTAGTATAAAATACTTATTCTTTTATCTTTTGGATGTTCAGTACTGCGAAAGAATCATGAACCACCCCTCATTTCTTTATATTTTAATAGGAAAAGGTGAAAGAGGTGCAGCAATTTATTTAAATGTGCAAAGATACATGGAAATACAAGAACAGGGTTTGTACAGTTTTAATGAGTTTGTTGAAGCAGAGAAATTGGCGACAATGTTGCAAGAAAGAAGCCATTAAGAAAAGACAGGAAGGAAGGTCTGACTGAAGAAACTGAAACAAACAAAGAGAAAGTTAGAAAAAAGGCACAGCTTTCCAAAATGTTTCCACGGGAGTGTTAATAGTTAAAGAAAAATAATTTAAAAATGTTTGCAGTGCAGTAAGAATAACACATTTTTTGGTCAACTTGAAAGAAATGCATATGTGAAAATAAAAGAGAGATCAGAGGTCAATTGGGACTATCCATGTGATACTTAGAATCCCAGTTTACCAGTATTGTTTCCTAAATGTTGCCAATACAAAGAAAGGCTGTGGGATTTTAAGCATAGTGTTAAAGATAAAAGTCATTTTTTGTAAGTCTGGCCATATTTGACCTTGAAGAAGAGGTCAGAGGTCAATTGTGACATAATATTTCAAATCTTTTAAGGTATTTTTTTTATATGTCGACAATACACACGAAACAGGTTACAAGACTTTTTGTCAGCTGTTGACCAATAAATCATTAAGTTCACCTTGAAGACATCAGTGGATGTGAGACAGATTTTAATGGATCATTAACATGAACTCACTCTACACCCCTACAAAGTTTTATCAGAATTAATTCAAAACTTTTCAAGCTGTCTTGTTTACAGACAGAATGACAGGCACTCATGCAAATAATATCGAACGCATCGCCTCCTTGGTGGAAGTAATAAACAGGAAGCCAGATAAAGTTAAAGAAAAAAAAGAACGTGGATTGCAATAAAAAGTCATTTTCAATGAAAGGTGTGCTAGTTTAAGATTTGATATGAAATAAGGAATACAAGAAAAAGATTTAAATTAAAAGGTCAAAGTCTACACCTTTACATGCAGTATTTTGTCTTTTTACATGCAATTCTATTTTTTACTCTTATTATTTTATTTTAACTGCAATTGTATGCATTGCCTTTTGGTATTTTGGAAAAACGTGTTTGACATTATTATTAGTAGTAGTAGTAGTAATTATTTTAAAGACTTGCGTTTTAACTTCCTAACACAGCCAGGCTTTCATTTGTTCATGCCATGGTAAGAGGTACTTATAAATTGGTTTATAAAGAACAAATTCAATATTGATAAACAGAGTAAGAGTTTTGTGAGTGGCAAGTTTACGCTTAGGTTTGTGCTTCAGCACGGTTAGGAAATGAGGCCCGTAGGGCTTGCGATACAGGATGTGAAAAAAATGTTTTAATTTTCTTGAAAACTAACCCTACTTGTGATATATTATGTACTAATTTTAATAATCCTTAAGGAAATAATATCATAAAGGAGTAAAATCATTGCAACTAGTATGAAAATTACTTAAGATTAAGGCATGCAGAAAGCTGCGTACCCAAGAATAGGCTGATATGAGTTGCCAAATCTGTGTCTTATCCTCCTTTCAAGTATTCGAAGACGCTAACCTTAATGCATGTACTCGTTTGTCGTTTGCACACATTCTTTGTTATTTTATGTGGATGGTTTATTATTTTAGCTGTAAATATTACTGGGGGTAAAGCCCATGGCTCTCACAGCGTAAACCTAGTTACGCGTTACCTGCTGCAATCACGTGACACTGTGAGGGCAGCAACGCATTTTGCGGTCTCTGCTCTTTTTATGCTCACTCGCCATTTTGATTCAGCACAGTCGGTGACCTACTTTGAGCAGGAGCGAGCCAGCAGCGAAAGCAACAAGGCCCAAGCAGCTCTGTTAGGAACAAAGAAACAGGTGAGCGGTTATTAAAGCGTATTTGTGTTATTTCAAGGATTTTGCGATTTTTGTCAAACGTTAAATTGGCGCGTTCTTCACGCTGAAACCGAAGTTAGGTCACAGGCTAGCTTCGGCTAGCTGGGGATGACCTCGAGGCGAGCGTCAAGAACGAAATTGCGATGAGGCCTGCTTGTGCTTACTGTTACCCAGCTAATATAGCACATTATTTGTCAGATCCGCAGTCTTTTACATCCCCTTACCAGCGATCCTCTAATTTAAGGTAGGATTGCAATAATAATCGACGCCGATGGTTTATCTGAGGCCGATTGGCAAGGCCCCAAGTCATTTTTCTGGTGTCTCATAATCGGAGAGAATCGATTATTTAATCATTATTTATTACCTACAATGCAATCGGACTATTTTTTTTTCTCCTTTGATGCAGATCCATTGAGCTGTTTTAACGGGCCCCTTGATCGCCGTTGTTGTGCTGTCTGCACATTTCATATCGCATAAGAAGAAAATGTGTGGAAATACCTGTAAATATTGATAAACGCGCTTTAAATTACAATTTAGCCGTGAGAATGATTGTACGGTTTCAGTCAATAGCTCCATACAAAACCGTCTTCCATTTTGAGCTCGATGATGCAAATAGCCTGCGAACCGTCGGGGTACGCTAAGCCCTTTTTTGTTTTTTTTGGCTTACAAGCTAAACTACACTCGTTTAAACCGGAGAGGGATCATGGTGCGTGTTCCGATCCTGTTGAGCTTTGTTCAGTTTGCCAGGGGCCTGTTTTTCACCCTAGCTTGAGTGTATTGCAAGTCTCTTTACGTTATTTGTCATGCAAATCTAAAACGGATTAACATAATTAATTTTGCTAAAGTTTCATAAAATACATATAGTTTAAACTATCTGCTTTTTTTTTCTTTTTGTGGTTAATATTTAATTTAGAAAATGGTTGATTAACTTGTATTTTTGCAGCGGATGTGACCTTTGTTTCAAGGGGTGTGGCCTGCTTATCTTGGCCATAAAAGGCAGCACATGACTAGCACATAAATAAAAAGCAACGAGTAAACACTGAGCTAGATGCTGTTAACTAATTACTCTTTCATCTCAGCTGATAAAATCATCATGAGTGGCTGCCGTGTCTTCATTGGACGCTTGAGTCCTCACGCCAGAGAGAGAGATGTGGAGAAGTTTTTCAAGGGCTATGGTCGCATCCGTGAGATCAACTTGAAGAATGGGTTTGGCTTTGTGGTGAGTTTGAGCATTTTTTTTGTGCAAAGTGAGAGTTTTCAAAGTGTTTTTGCTTATACATAATCACATTTTCCTCTTCCTTTCAGGAATTTGATGACCACAGAGATGCAGATGATGCTGTGTATGAGCTAAATGGCAAAGAACTGTGTAGTGAACGGTAATGATGTTGTCTTTATGTCTTATTTGGTGGGTGTGGGTCGGTTACATTTGACTTTTTTCCAGCAAGATATAATTGCTACTTTATCGCAGCTTATTAAGTTTATTTTTTGAGAACCTTACAAGCTGTTTATACTCTATTACCGAGCAGCTTCTTCATTTTATAAGTAAATTTCCTTGGCTGGTCCCGGTTCCTCTTTCTGTGCTGTTAGACTGCCACAGACCTTTTAAAGGCTCATTTGTGAGTGTTTGACACAACTCATGAGGCCCTTCAAAACAAGAAGTAAACATTCAGACAGTGGCTGGAAAGGAGAACTAGTTCCAAGTTATTAAGAATAATTTCTCTGAGCTGATAACTTCTTTTTCCTCAGTCTTGCTTATCGCAAAATAATGACGTCAGGCTCCCTGTGGTGGAGCTGTCGCATGCCTGAGTCACATGGAGCACACACATTTAATCAGATATAATTACTTTGTATATAATCTGATAACACTGATTGAACCTCTTTTTTTGCCCATCAGGGTCACTATTGAGCATGCTCGCTCCAGAAGAGGAAGAGGTGGCGGCCCTGGAATGGGACGTTTCGGAGGCGGCGGCGGCGGTGGTGGTGGTGGCGGCGGCGGCTATCGTCAATCTCGCAGCAGTGGATCCAGGTACAGCACATTTTCAGTAGCTTCCTTTAAAACAAAGTAATAATTTTATAAAAAGCACTTAAAGATAATATTCATGTAAAAAGAAATAATGATGTTAAATAAATAAAATTCTAATAAATGGACAGATGCAGGTTAAATATTGATATTAGGTTGTAAACCTCTGACACGTGATAACAGATCCTGTTACGTGGAAACTGGGTGTGACAATAGTTTATCTGGTCCAAAGTCAAATACAGTCCTGTGACAGCTCAACCAATATTATACAAGCTGGAAAGATACACATACAAATTTGCATACATGTGGCAGGAAAGTAGGATTGAGAGTCTCTAACGGACTACACTAAAATAGGATTGGCCAGTGTTGAGTTTCACCTCTGAAGCAAACTCAAATATTTACAGAACCCTAAGGTAGACGGTGAACGTGACGAGACACCAGCCGTGTTTTCAGGCACAAAGGCAGATCCAGATGCGGATGCATTCACCGGATCTGTGCTCCTTACAGAAAATGTAATCAAAGCTGTGCTGGTGTTTGTTGCCTCTGCAGATATGGCCCTCCAGTGCGGACTGACCACAGACTCGTTGTGGAGAACCTGTCTTCGCGGACGAGCTGGCAGGTAAGAGACAACAGGACACAAGCTTTTTAAAATGACCTAGTTTTGTAAAGGAGCAAAATTAATTTTATTGGCCGGGTCAGTTTCTTTAAACACACAAGGTACAGAAAACAACACATACCAGGAAATTTTCTATTTACTATAGGAAGCCCCCTAGTGTTTATAAATACTTTTTCTTTTTAAACACTTTTTTTTTTCTTTTTCTTTTTTTCCTCCACACAAAAGCACATTTTATTACTGATGCCAGGCATTCTAACAAAAACATTTAACTGTTTTTATTTTATTTTTTTTTCAAACAGCTGCTCTGATATGGTTTCCTTTGTATCAGAGGTAAATGCACACCCTCCACTGGGTGTCACAAGTGTGTAGCGCCCTCTGCTGGTTGTTTTTCTGAATAGTGTCCATTTGGTGCCTTTCCTTACACGCAGTTGCCGCTGATGTAAAGTCTTGGCTGGGCCCAGTAACGGGTGAGAGTGGTCTAGCGCAGGATACGGTAGCCTTAGGAGGTCCGTAGCCACAGTCTGGAGGTTCTGTGGGCTGGCACTCCCGACTGATGTAACCCCCCTCAAATCCACGGTCCCTACACTCTCCCATTTGGGTCTTTTTCTGTTGCTGATGGAGCTGTGGGGGGTGTTGGGTCGGGCGCACACCCCTCCTCCTTGATCTCTGGTGGTTCCTTACTTGTGGAGGCCGGATGCTGAGTCAAGGCCGAGGGCGTTTCTCAAGGGCTTAACACTGCATTGGTTCCCATTTGCTATTTGGACAAGTGGCTCTATGCTAATATCTTCCTGGGTATGGAGCGGTAAGTAGCATAAAACTCATGTGATTGGGTTTGTTTAGGGTCGGGTGGTAACGGGGTGTAGAGTTACAGTCCTAAAGGGGACTCACGTAAACAGTGTATCTCTGTTGAGCCAAATCTCTTTAGAACTAATACATCAACAAAAAGGAAGTCCACATTAGGGGTTTTTTCCACCTACCCATAGTTTTGCCTGTAAGTACATAGCATTATCTCAATCGTATAAATAGTTGGCATACAGAAATTCATCCGTTCACCCAAAAAACCAAACACAGTTCTATGTTACCCTTCAGGCGTTTTATAATACAATTCAATCTGGTTTTGTTTGATGTGCTTAAAAATATAATTTAAGGGTACAAAAGGAATTTAAAAGAATAAATAAATGAAAAAGCAACACTTGTCCACTCTCAAAATGCAATTTGTGTGGCTCTTTTGTTTACGTGGCCTCCACTGAAATGGAAGCTTATCACTAAGTGACAAACGTCAGGACTAGATGACCCAAGTTTCAGTGGTTTCTTGCTGCCTGTTCATTTCTCTCCCTCCAGGTCTGAGAAGGCTCTCACTGACACCTCAGGTTTCATTCCCCGTTGCTAACCCGCCTTTATGCTTTTAAAAATAGGACCTGAAGGACCTGATGAGGAAAGCAGGGGAAGTTACCTTTGTGGACGCTCACAGACCCACCAAAAACGAAGGGTGAGTTGCTGTTTTTTGAGTTGAGCCTTTCTGTATTCCTAATGTGAACTGTTTGTCCACTAATTTCTCTTTTCATGCAGGGTGGTTGAGTTTGCATCCCGCAGTGACATGAAGAATGCCATATCCAAGCTTGATGGGACAGAACTGAATGGTCGCAAGCTGAAGATGTTTGAGGACAGCAGAAAGTAAGGTTTTTTAATTTATTTTAGGTTGTATCCATAAATTGTTCAGGAATTTTCAAGGTTTCAAGTCAGTTTGACAAACTGTTAAGAGATTTAATATTTTATTTTGAAAAGCCGAAACATTGTGTTGTAATTGCGTGCTCTCTCTCTCTCCCCGCAGTCACAGCAAGAGCCGCTCTCGCTCCCGCAGCTACTCCCGCTCAAAGAGTCGCTCCAGGAGCCGCAACCGCTCCAGGAGCCGATCCAGATCCGCCAGCCGGACTCCCGAGAAGAAGACGTCAGGAGGGGGCAAGGCTTCAGCCAGATCCCCGTCCCGCTCCAAGTCTCGCTCCAAGTCGCGCTCCAGATCTCGCTCGCGTTCACCTGCACCGGCTCAGGACAAACAGTCTCCCCGCTCTCGTTCCCGCTCTCGCTCTCGCTCCCAGTCCCGCTCTCGTTCCCGCTCCGCCTCAGCAGACAGCAAACACTGAGATGGGTACACCTGTATGTTGTAACATAGACTTGTAGTTGCTCGGTGTGGGTCTAAGTCTTTTTCCTTTCTTTTTTTTCCTTCTTTGTTTTAGTGAAGGGGATGCATTGCCTTTTTATATGGCTTCTTTTGAAATAAAGACTGTCATTAATGACACTTTCGTGTTTATTATTTGTAAATCTTAATTTTGGATGCGTCTCCGTAGAAGGAAGTTTTGTTTTTGTGAGATTTATGTATCCCATCTTTGTACAGGCATTTCATATATATGAAATACTCAGTTGGTGATGATGCCCGTTACAGTCTAAGCTGTCTGCCATGTTTTGATTCCATCCAGCACTCTGTGGCTTTTGGTCACGTCATTGATTCTCCAAAATGTTGACGAGTATGTTTTGGTAATGCGAGCTCCCGGTTGTTGCTGTGATTACGCTTGTGATGACGTATTTGTACACGTTTCATTCACTGCCCTGATATGTGAATCTGCAAAGACTTCAGCTAGTTATTTGTCTGGATTTTTTTTTTCATTTTTGTAATGGATTTAGATTTGTTTTTAAATCACGGCCTTATTCCACCTGCTGAGTTTTCTTAATCTCCACCCTATTGGGTGTTGAGGGCCTGAACACGTTTGTCTCTAAATAAGTTTATAATTTGATACTAATAAAATGCCCACTGCATTTCCTTTCCTTTTTTTATGTCAGTTTTTTAAAATACTTTGTGAATGTGGTTCAAGAGATTCACATACGCATTAAAATTTCTGCGATTGAACTCAATAAAGCTTCACAACTGTTAATTCTGTTCGTTTGTTGTTTCTCAGTCAGTATTGAGCAACATTAATTAAAATTGGAGGGTTTGCAGTGCAGGTGCTGCAGCTTTCTTGTGTGCACATACAGTAGTGGATAAGCTTGAGAGTGAAGATTAAGCCAAGCTCATAACTACCACAAGATCCTGTTTGAACACGTGTGGCTCAAACCTTGTTGTAATGAAGCTGATATAGCAAAGTGCAAACATTTATGGGTTGTATTAAGATTTTGACTTTATTTCAAGTCCTCTAATACAATTCAAGGTTTTTTGTTTAGATATTCTATGTATTGTACAATGAAGAGGCACACAGGGTGAAAGTCATTGGCTCTTAGGTGTAATAAAACTGCAGTTGTGTTCGAAGTTTACATACACACATAGGCATGAATGTGGTAATTTGCTGCTTTCCATGATTTCTTTGAACGGTTCTTTTTTCGGTGTGGATACAGAATATGTCTTTAATGACTTTAAAAACAATTCTGAATTTATTTTTGGCTCAGTTATATAAACATATTTCAGATATTTGGTTAAATCCCCCTTAGCAGGTTACACCTCAACTAGATGCTTTTGGTAGCCACAAACAAGCTTCTTGCTTAATTCTGGCTCGATATTTGACCACTACTCTTGGCAGAATTATTAAATTGATTGCATTTCCTGCTACTGACCTGTTGAGGGTACTTGAGTTGAGATCAGGATTTGGGAAGACCATTCCAGAGTGTTAGCTTGCTCTATTCATATCAAACAACCAGTATCTTTGTATGTATCTTTGGGATCATTGTTTTTTTTGGAACCCCAGATTGTGTCGAAGTTTCAACCATCTAGCTTTTGATTTGAGGTGAAGTTTCTGTGTACATTATACCACCTGCTTTATGCAGTGCCAAATCCTAAATAAATGCAAACTTGTGCACCCAACTCTTATTTTTTAAGAAGCACTTGTTTTTGACTTTTGGGGCTGGTCCCAAAAGCGAGTCACTCCCCATAGACTTCCATGTTAAAGGGCCCAACTTTACAGGATTATAAAAGCTAACTATAACAACATCATGGGGCCAAATGTATTTGGAATACATCTGAATACTGGGCACACATTTGACTAACAGGTGT
>NW_005187580.1:541981-544105 GCF_000239375.1 Pundamilia nyererei
TATATATATATATATATATATATGATTATCTATCTGTAGTTCAATGTAGCTCCACCCCCAGCTGCTCTCACAGCAAAGCTTTGTTGTTGTTATTGTTGTATCACTCAGGTATCACTCTACCTGCCACTGCAGGGAAGGAAGTCCTGCGGTGACGTTTTGTTCTGGAGAGAAATATATGAGGGATAATTAATGCCCTGTTGAAGCGCAATGAATGCAAAGGCAGTCAAATTTAAGTGCCAGACTTATAGAAGGAAATTAATGCCATATTTTAAAAACAAAAACAAAAACAAAGGTTTTGCATATAATGACTTCATCTTAGTGAGATACTAAAAGCTGTATGCTTTCTTACCACTGCAGTATCTTTGCAGTAATAAAGCTCATTGAGTCTCTCAGTGGAGGAAGTATGATACTCAGACACTCGTTTTGCCTTCAAGGAAATGGTCTTTGTTATATGGTAATAAACACTTACTTTATTAGGTATTCATCTTGTTTATGTCTAATTCTGGCCCTACCATCCAAATGTGTCATTAGAACTGAAAAAAACTAAATAACACACATCTCTTGCTGTATAAGTAACATCCTAACACTTTCCTTTTTAAATAAACAGTGTCACTGTGGTATTACAAAATGCTGTTTCATCAGTCTGAATAACTGCCACTACGCCACTATTTGAGCTTTTATGGTTTCACATCAGTTGGAGGGTTTCGTGATGTAAGGTTGTGATAGTTATAGTGTTCTATCTGAAGTTGGTGTACTGGGTTTAACAGCTGCTGATAGATTTAATTTCCTTTTGTTTATAGATACACTGATTTTGCTTTTTTGGAGAAAGACACGACTCGTGGTGCATATTAAATAAATTTACTGTACTGCAAAGATGAGTCCAACTGTGGGGTGGACTAAACCATTTTACCATCTGTTTCCATCCATCCTTTTCCACTTATCTAGTTAACCTAACATACAACTCCACAGAGAAAAGGCCCAGCAGGCTGGTGGATTTCAAATCTGTATCTCTAAATATGGAAATGCAAAACTGCAAACAAAACAGGCTTTGGAGGACTCCTGCCACTGTCTGTCCTTAGGTAGTCTCTCCCACTCACTCCACCCCACCTCAGCAACTAGGGCCCCCTGGTAAAAGCACTGAGTTACTCCCATCTGATTGGTTGATTAAATATTTACATTAACATGCAGTTATACAAGTGCATGCTCTCTTACCACAGTTTTATCATATAGCTGGCATCATATGTGTCATATCATACATGCTTTTCCTTTACAAGACACATTTTATTATCTGGTGCAAAAACAAAAACACAATGCAATGAATGCTGTGAATAAGTGTGTGAGTGGGTAAAACGTTCCCCTCCCTCCCGCAACAGGGCGGCATGAATCGCCCTCCATACACTCAGAGCAGCGTGGTAGGCACAACAAGCTCAGCGGTGGCTCCGCTGCAGTCCCTCCCTGGCACAGAGGACCACACCGGAGAAATGAGCTCGTCCTCCGCCGTCTGCACTGCATTAACGTGAGTGCGTAACGGCTCTTTTTCACGGAAACACACGCGTATACAGAGGACCTGCACCGGTCTGCTGTTTCCAACCCCCCCAGCTTGGTGTCGGATAGTCCCACCAGCAGCTCGGACCATGGCGGAAAGAAGCGGCCGGCTGAGTTTCCCCGGGAGCGGGGCTCTCAACAGACCGGTTCCCATGAACCTGTTTGCAACGTGGGAGATAGACGGATCGTCCCCGAACTGCATCCCGAGGTAAAACGCGGCTGGCGCCGTATCTCGGTGTCCTTTTAAACTTTAAATGCGACGCTTGCACCGTGCCATACGCGCAAGCTGTCAGTTGTCAGTTGGCTAACGTTACGCTTGCACCAGCTAGCTGTATCATCATGCCAAGTGGATGCCCATGCAGGCAGGCCCTGCACCGGGATCCTCCATCCATCTGCAGCACTGTTTGAATGTAAATATTGCAAAGGGAGGGTAAACTGTGCCTTGTTGGTAGGCTACAAAAACAAACACGTTCAGTGCAAGGTTACATCCCACCGTGAAGGTGTGTGTTCTGCAGAAGAATGAAAGGTAACCAGCCCCGTGCCAGATCACTGTGCCCCGCTTCATGCATCATGGAGACC
>NW_005187580.1:544125-613689 GCF_000239375.1 Pundamilia nyererei
TCGAGGAGACTTAAATGCAGTGTGCATTCCAAGGTTGCCCCGATTTGGGTGCATTTCTATGATTTCTAGTGTTCCTCATCTCAGCACTGGTAACATTTCACCCATGATTGGAGAGCAGCTCACAACAATTTTCACTATCGATTGTCTTCTGCCAGAAAGTATAGTTTAATACCTTCACAGACAATAATATCTCAAAGTCTCTGGAGGCTTTGGCATTGTTTTTAGTTTACTGCCTCATATCTCCCACTATGTAAACATACTGTAAAAAACAAAAAACAGCCAAGAAACTTCAAAATGTCATTTCTGTAACTTCTCTTTAAATTTGTGTGTGCAGCTGCTGAAAAAGCAACAAGCAATTTTAATTTTCCTTTGTTGCCTATTTGTTTTTCAATACTCAAAACAAAAAAAGCTCTGTGTAGGTGTGTTTGGTTCCTTTAAACTTATGCCTTGCCCTCAGGTTGCAAACAGAACAGAGCAGTGTTTGTGTAGTTGTTCTCAGCTGGAGTGTCACTGTGGTTTTACTGGACTGCGCTCCTAAAACCCAACAATGTCTAATTATACGGTGATTTAAAAGGGAGAAAAAAAACAGCAAATTTTCACTTTTCTGATGCTGGAGTTAATTACAGTAGCGTAAACGGTTCATTCATTATTCAAATGAACATGGGTATATAATTAAGGCTATAGTAAATACAGGAATATATGAGATTTCCTCCTCCTCTGAATATATTTGTCTGTTAGGCTTTTCCATATATAGTCATGGTAAAAAGAAAGTACAGTTTTAATGTCTAACATATCAGGACATAACAAAAATATCCTGGCCCTTAACAGGTCTTAATATTTGGTAAATACAACATCAGAACAGAACAGAAACGCATGACCTATCATGCTTTTATTTATCAGCTTGACTCATGCACTTGAGTAACTGATCATCAGTAAACGTGAGCTCCTTTATAAAAGCTAAAGTTTTGGTGGTCTGGAGCATTCAGGTGTGGTTTAAAAGAGGAATTACATCACCACTGAACCAATCCTTCCTGTTCATCAATCTGGGTGGACAGATTGATGGACAGGAAGTTGTTTAAAAGGCCATTTCCAAACGATTTGAAGTCCATCATTCTACAATGAGAAAGATTATTCACAAGTGGAAAACAAGACGTTTGGACGGGCATCCCAGCAAATTCACCCCAACAAAAAAGAAGTTAGTTACTATGTTAAATGTTAAACTTATTAACGGTACAAATTTCCAGGAGAAAGCATTTCTAAAAAGAACAAACCACAAGACTTTGGCAGCAGCGTCCAAAAGACAAATTAGGCCAAAGTAGTTATGACTGGTTATAGTGAAAAGAGAAGGGAAACATCAGCAGAAGCACATCACTATAACCAGTTATGACTGGTTATAGTGAAAAGAGAAGGGAAACATCAGCAGAAGCACATCACACCAAGCATGGTGGTGGAGGGTTGATGATTTGGGCTTGTTTTGCTCCCAGAGGACTTTGGGACCTTACAGTCACTGAATCAACCATGAACTCAGATGTATATTAAAGTATACTGGAGTCAAATGTGAGTCCATCTGTCCAACAGCTACAGCTTGGGCAAAACTTCATGCAACAGGACAACGATCCCAAGCACAGCAGCAAATCTGCAACAGAATGACTGAATTGTTTTGATGGGCCGTTACAAAAGCTGTTCATAAACAAATGCCCACAAACCTCAATGAACTGAAATGACATAAAAATAGTGGGCAAAAATCCCCCACAATGATTAGAGAGATTGATAAAGTCAGACAGGAAACTGATTACTTGAAGTTGCTGCTGCTAAAAGTGAGTCAACAAGCTACTGAATCATGGGGTGTACTTAGTTTTGTTCGTTTTTCAGATGCTGTTTCAATAGACACAGTGTAATATGTCATGTGTTGTCATTCATTTTGGCTTGTAGTTACCTAATTTTAAGACCAGCTAAGGAGCAGTTGATTGTTCACTGTGGCGTTATGCATAAAACCTTATAATTGAAAGAGGGTTTACTTTCGTTTTGCTATAACTCTGTGTTTGAAAGCCTAATGCAAATGTTCAGTTTGAGAATAATAATTCTGAGTGTCAGACCTTGAGCTCAAACGCTGGGTTATCGCACAAAATAGTCGGTCTGATTATGAAGTGGCATTGAATTAAGCCACAGCCTTGGTATAAAACCTTGGTCAGCAGTTCTACAAACTATCCTTTAAACCTGATCTCTTCCGATATTTAATGTTGTAACTATCAGCACAAGCATGTAATGTGGTTAGATAGGTTTTTGAATTAAAAACAGATATGAGGCATTTCAGTACGAGTATAACTGTAAATAAATCTATGTTTACAGGCATATAATCAAATAAAGTTGTATTTTTTCCCCCATAAAATCAGAGCCAAAACCTCATTAGAGGAGGTCAGAAAATAAATCTTTTTTTTTAATGGTCGTATATCAGATTAAAATACGGTAACTATTCAGCACTTGGATGCAACACAGACAAAATCCTGCTGTCAGACTTCGGTCAGCATCTGTCAGGCTGCAGAGAAGAGGGAAAACGCTGCAACTGATACAGAATATGGAGGAGTATGTTTGTGTGTTTATTTACTTTTTTTTAAAACTCTCTCTCTTCAGCCTCGATCTATCCTCTTAAGTTAATACCTTCAGTGGGCATTAAATTGCATGGCTTTTAGCTGAAATAAAACTAATTCATTTCCAGGAATAGCATAGTCGAGATGTTATTCAGCTGAGTGGACAAGTGGATAAAAAGGTTCCTGTAACTAAAAAGTCCCGGGTTCAATCTGCACCGACCCTGCACGTCTGTCAGCAACAAGAGCAGCGTGGGCTGTCGTATGAAGCTGCTTTACAGAGTGGATTTACTTCGCTTAATGTGTTCGTGGGCTCAGACACTGCAGCAACTCGCCTGCTAGTGTGAAGTGAATTCAAGACCTTTAAAGGCTGTAGCTCTCTATTGACTGCTGTCTGTCAGAGTTTAGACAGGAGGAACTCAGCTTGTTAACCAGGTGTCAAATCAACTGTCTTCCTCTGTCAGTCTCACACGGGAACTAAATAAACTGAACGCCTCACTGCCTGCACTACTATCTACTTCTTTTAGTATTTAGTTGTTTTTTGCTGAAACAATGGAGAGGCTCTTCTTTCAGTTTTTTTCTTTTCATGTAGTATAAATTCATGGTTATGATAATTAAAAATTTAGCTTTGGATAAATAGTGTGAAAAATGAACTTGGTTGTTTCTATTATTCCAAAACATAGACTGTATATAAAAGATGGACCGGGAAATGCAGAAGACCTTTAAACCTGCGTTTCTTTCCCCTAATGGTCAGCAGGAGGTCTTTTTTTTTTTCACTTACAAAAAGAAGTCTGATTGAGAAAAGGCCAGTAAATACATTCCCATTAAATGTAATAATCTTCAGCGGTAGCTTCAGATCATGAAATGTGTTAATGCTCATTTTGTAAATTGTATGCTTTAGGGCATGGGCACCTTATGTTTGACAAATCAGTCAGGGTCTAGAGTTCATCATTCACTGCTATGCAGATGATACCCATTTATATTTATCTATGAGGTTGAAAGACCAAAATAAATTAGTTCAGTTAAAGCTATAAAGCCTCTGATGACTGCCAATTTCCTACTATAGACACAACTAAAAATCTTTGCAACATTATGTCTAACCAGATACTTACTGTAGATAGGCCTTGGCTTCCAGCAGCGCTGTGAGGAAACTTTCAGTCATTTCTAATCAGGATATATCCTTCACCATGCACATTAAACAACTATTTAAGATTGCTTGCTTTTATTTGATTCTAGCTAATGTATTAATTGCTTCTAGTATGGCTATTTAATTCATTATTATCAGGTTGTTCTAAAAAATTCCCTTACAAGCATTGTATCTTCTATTTTCCACTCCCAACCAGGTGGCTGCCCCTCCCCGAGCCCTCCCGGAGGTCTATTCCTGTTTAGAAGGGAGTTTTTCCTTCCCACCTTCTCAAAGAGCTCTTATTAGAGAATCATCAAATTTAGAGGGTTTTTTTTCTCTAATGCTGTAGGGTCTTTACCTTAGTATCTGCCGGTTCGTGACAAAAATTGAGAAATATTTTTGTCGATAGCTAAAATGTTAAGAGCAACTCTGCAAACTAGTGGACGATGGTAGCTGTGTACATCTTTTACATACAGTCTATGGTAAACGACTGAAATCTAATTGTTATCATATTTGCTTCCTTTCTCAAAAATGTGAGCTCTCAATAAAAACTGAATGCATGTTAAGTTTTATTAACTGCCATCTGTCATCCTAATTTTTGCAGTTGTACAAGCAAGCCTTCAGCTTATGCATTGTAATAAGAAAAACAGTGCAGTTCTTGTCAGCAGCGACCATGACAAGTTAGTGGATTCTCTATGCGAGACAGAGGTAGTATGAAGGGAAGAGTACTTAGCATGAAAAGTGATTTTTTTAAATTGTAAACACATCTCCTTTTTAGTCCTCAGGAGCCAGAGTTTAATTTTTTATGGGGAAATCAGGTTTGGTGTGAAGAGAGTCGGTAACATGGTTCCACAGAGCTGTACTCATTATACTGTTCTGTTGCCAGAATGAGGATTTAAATTAGTAAACTTGTATACAGTGCTAATCAGATCCTGGCATCCCTTTACCTCACATGGGTTCATTACATTTCTAAAAATCAGCCAAGCTACTGTTTGTAACATGGGACCAAGCAGCATTTTTAATTTGAACTAGCATATGTGCTCTTCTCCTGATTTTTATCATTTTATCCTGTACCTTCCTCATCCTTCCACAAATACTGCTCGCAGTGGCTCGGAGGTCTCTGAAGCCCAAAGGCTATTAGCCTGGGAGGCTTATAGAAGTGCTGCCTCGGCACTGATCTCACGTTTCCTAGAGTCACTTCAGGACACGTGCCTCTCCACGCTGAGATACTTCATAATCACCTACCTCAGGAGAGGTAGGGGGCCTTAAACACATAACGTAGAGGTTGGTGGGTTGTGAAAATCCAGATGTGAGATCTAAAAGTGGCCGCAGTTTTTATGAGGTAGCACTAAGTGGTTATGAGGCTCTGATCCGTGCTTACTAATAATGCTAAGAAAGGAAGCAAAGAACATGATAGGTACAATGAAGGCTCCTCTTATATTCTCAGCATCCTCCTTAAGTGATCCCAACTCTGAATGTGAAATGTAGTGGTAAGTCCTGTCACCTCATCGTGAGAGGCATTTGAATGAGCACCAAATGCGCTGTTTCATTGCTCAGGGCATCTGAACGCTGTGCTATAATTGCACACTTGTTCCTAAAGATGCTTGTGTCTTCTAAGAGCCTCTTAAGACCCCTATCATGCATGTAAAATCAATCAGCTGCTGATGCTACATCTGCTCTTAAGAGCCAAGGGCAAGGAGCTGTGTTTCATTTTGGTATTTTTGAAGTGGGCATCAGCTGCATTTCTGCACATCAGCCCACAGGCGTGTGGCTAAGTGCTACAAGAGACGGGGCCAATCTCAGAGACAGAGCAGGGATTGAACGGGCCCTCGAATGGCAGCTGGAGCCAGTAGGCAGTCATATTTGGGCCTGTTGGAGGCGAGACTGCTGAGATGTCGCTTTGAGCAGCAGCGAGACACTTGCTCTTTTGTCCCCTGGCTGCCTGGGATGGTCACACTGCGGGAATTTAGAGTAGGATGAATGAGGGGTAGTTAAAGCCTCTCATTGTTTTTTGTTCCCTTTGTTGTTCTTGTTGTCCTGCACTCGGTGCCTGTTCTGTACCAATGTTTGTGAGTTTTAACAAGGCTAAGAGGCTGCAACTATGCCAGAAGCCCTGTGAAGCTGTGCTTAGGAAGTTTTTTGAGCTAAATGATAACGTGCCTAGAATAACAATGCTTGCGTGCGGATCTCCAGCAAGTATAGTGTTTACCATCCTAGCTTTGCATGCAAGAGTGATAAAATCAATAGCAGAGGTTAGCAAATGGTTTTTATTCTGAGGGTAACAACTGGAATTTTTTTTCTTATTATAACAACTTCAAAACATTTCAACAAAAAGTAGGTTTCATCATCTGGGAGCACATTTGTTCCTTCTTTCCTGCAAGTGTTGCCATTTTTTAATGGTTAAGTCAGAGGGTTTAAGTTTCTTGTGGTGATATATAAAATGCCAGATGTTCAGAAAATGTATATAATTCATATATCCTCTTGGGACCATGAATGAACCAATTTCATGGCAAAAGTGTGAACAGTCATTGAGACATTTCATTAAAAGAAAAAATAGCAAAATCTCACCCTAGTGGTGGTTGTAGATTAGGTCTCAGTCACGCAGCCCCAGAGACTCGTTGCTAGGGAAAGTATGGAGATCACTGGATGTCACTGGATACAAATTAGTCACATAAAGGGTTTTACACTACGAATCATCTCTGGGTTGCGATGGTCACTTGCAGATTGCTGCTGTCACCCATAGTTTGCACAGGAGATGTCGACTTGCTTGCAAATATTTGCTAACTGAACCACAGAACGGCAGTTAAACAACACAATTGACAGACTTGACATAAGTTCACCTTCAAAATAAAAGTCTTACTGTACCTCACTGTAGAAATCAACATTTTAAACCGTACAACTTTTAAAATGTCTATTGGTGATGAAAGCAATCACCAGGTGCTGCTCAGCGCAGCATCGCATACCTCTTTACATCTAGTTTCACCTAGCATCAGCAGGCAGCCTCCTGCAGACATTTGCCAAACTGTTTGGGGAATACACAATCTTCCTGTAGCTGCGGATGGGTGCCAGGCAGACCTGTGCAAACCATGAACTAAATTTCTTGGCAGTTGGTTGATTATGTTTATGCCAGGCGCACAGGCACAGAAAAGGAGGCAGGAATTAGAAACTGTATTTATTGCAGTGTTATGGGAAGCTGGGGAGCAGGTTTGGGAAAGCTTGTGCTGGTAGCACTGGCTGGCTGGATTAAAGAGAGGAGCTGTGTTTGAGGCCTGAGAAGCTGCCCTGAGGGAACAAAGAAAACAGAAGTGCAGCAATACTGATGTGCAGCAGATTCTACTGCTAAAGGATCTTAAAAGCAAAGATGTGGAGCGCCAGTGGACTGACACTGCCATACACAGAGCCCCAAATGCTCTGATGATTTCCACACTTTAAACAGACACCTTTGTAGAGTCATTCTCCTACCATGCTCTTTGAATGTTAACTTAGAAGGTCTTATGTAAGAGATCCCCCCTGAATCTTGCTGATGCAGAGCATCCTGTAGGACAGAGAGGGCAGGACAGGAAAGGGCAGTTGTCTCCTCACTGCAACACACACACACCCTCCAAACACACATTTGAGATGCTTTGTGACTCTGCAGGCCGATCAATTTTGCCTACAGCTGACTTCACTCATGCCTCAGCGCCCAGCTCCATGCTTGACTGCCTGCTTTTTGTGCTCCTCTTTTATTTCCCCAGACAATATTAGATTTCTATGAACCTGCGTTGATAATATCTGTTTTGCTTTCCTGCAGAATGAGATTACGAGCATGAAAAAAATGCTGCATGGCAGCCTGTATAGGTTCTGTTTGCACAATATGGGATTGTTTACATTGAAGAACAAGCCTGTGGCAGACTTAATTTAAATGTCAAGGCCTGCAGAAGAAAGATGATAAAGTGCAGACATAAACATCAAATTACTGTAAATGGCCCAATGTAACCCAGGTTGGTAGGGTAGCTCAAAAATGAAAGACAGCTCAGGAGAAAAAAACTGCTATAATATGCTGCATGCACCCGCAGCACTGATGTCGCATTAACATATGCACCACAAATGAATTTCATGCTAACTGGGAAACAGAACATGTGCCCCCTGAGATATGGAAAATTACATTTCTTCTACAATTCTTGGGCTCTTCTTGCAAGAAAATGCGAGCCCCAATGAAACAAATGTAAACCAACCATCGCCGCCATCTATGTTCTTGAAATCTTCAGTCCAGGGACACAGCGTTGTCTTTAGCAGGTCTTTTAGTCTAAATAAGATGTCTAAAGACTAAACGGTGTCCTGCTGAACCCAACACATAATAAAAATGTCTTAATAAGACAATATCAGCAAAACTGGCACAGGAAATGTTACGTCTACTACTGATTTCCACGCAGACTGATAAATGTATCTGAATGTGGCATTTTTATCATTTGAAAGACTGATCTTTTGCTTATCGGACGGCACGTCCTGCTATATATAAAATTCTCTTGGAAGTTTTGTGTTTCGTCTAAATGTTTCTGGCATCACTTGACATTTAGTTTGGTTATTATATGTTAAAATGGGCCAATAGTAATAGGTAATAATTAAGCAATAGCTGGTATTTACAAAGAACGTATCTGACATTTGCGTAACGAGATAAAAAGGGGCCAAAAGAAAGTACGAAAATGGTGAAACACTGTTAATAACAGAATGGTCAAATTTGGGTATTTAAAGGTTATGTTTAAAACTAAAAGTCACAAAAGTTTTCTTTTCAGAGTAGGTGACGGTGAGGTGAGCGCCCTCATCATTCATTTCTGAAATCCTATGATGGTGTCAGCAACACCCACCGCAGTGATAACCTAGATAGGATGGAGGAGGAGCTTGTTGCTGGTGGGAAATATTGCCCTGCAACATGTGGTTAATGTTGTGAAAGGAAGTGAGAAGCGATTAGAAGTAGTGTTTGTTAAAGTAGTGGACTG
Source organism: Pundamilia nyererei (assembly GCF_000239375.1). Classification (NCBI taxonomy): domain Eukaryota; kingdom Metazoa; phylum Chordata; class Actinopteri; order Cichliformes; family Cichlidae; genus Pundamilia; species Pundamilia nyererei. The sequence continues at coordinate 552,813 of NW_005187580.1, forward strand.
TGTGTTCAATATCCCCTTTGGGAACTAGTGTGTTGTGGTTGAAGTTGTGTGTGCTTGATCTTTAGTAACACGAGGCTTTTCTCCTGTAAGTGTGGACTTTGTGGATTTTATATTGAGAACAGCCATAAATGACTTTTTTCATATTTCTTGATGGTGTAAATACATTTTTTAAACTTCTTGAACTTTTACAGTACTTTATATTTTCTTGCAAGGAGCCAGACTTTCTTGTCATTTTTAAGGTGGTCTTGAGCAATAGTTCTGCAGGTTTTCTGAAGGTCTTTCAGAGTCTGGCTGCTTTTTCACCCATTTTCAGTCCGATCATTGTACCTGACCATTTTCAGAGGAATGTTTTTGTTTGCTGTTGAACCACTTAACACTGGCCTATGAGTCAAGCTTAAAAAATGCATCTGACTCAACAGATGAACCAGTGTTGTTTTTACACATAACAGACAAAGTTAGCAGTTTTAAACATATCTTCTGGCGCTTTGTTACTGAATCTATGAAACATATCACAGAAAGTATTTTTGCACCAAAAAAATGATTCTCAAAGAGTTAATAGAGGAATACTTGAAATCTTTCTTCATTGTTTGTCCTAAAATATTTAAGGAAACTGGACCAGTGGAGAATAAAAGAAGAAGTGACAGGCCCAAAAAAAAGTTGTTTACAACATATGAGCAGTTTCTGAAGGGAAACGAGGAGAACGGCTGAAGTATGCCAAATTATGCAAGAACTGGACTCAACATCAGTAATCTGCAAAATACAGTGGATGCTATCTCATAGTTTCGGGCTACATTTCAGCCAATTGTGTCAAAATTCATGAAATTATAAATGCAGAAAGATCCCAATAGATTTTGATCCACCGTGCAATACCATCTGAGAAGTGTCTGATTGGCAACAGCTTCATTTTTCAGCTTGATAATTATCACAAGAGTGATAGAGTCCGAACTTCAACATTACTGAGTCAGTGTGGGATCATCTTGACAGTGAATAGAACAAAAGACAGCGACTTCCAAAGAAGAGATTTTAAAGGGCTCGGGAAGCCTGAAGATCTGTTCCTGCACCCATTTCCCATTTTCCCAACAAAATGTATAGAATTGGGGTGGCTCACAATACTAAAGCTCTTGTACTTTGGTTAAACTAACAGTTTCCTGTAGCTTCATTTGCTTTTGCAGAGTTTCTCCTTGTCTTCATTAGCCTTTGCATAGTTTTTAAGCCTATAAGACGCTTGTTTGCGGGCCTTGAGTTGATTAATTCTGTTGAAAAGGTAACATTGTTACGCAGCACTCATTACTTTCATACCCTGTTATGTAAGTGTGATAATGCTCCATTCTGTTACAACAATGCCCGCTTCGTTTCTGCACCCAAATCCACAATTCTGCTAATAGATGAGTTCCATTTCTAAAGAACATCACTGTGTAAAACTGGATTTTCTGTGATTGCTGGAGGTGACCTTATTTCCAAATGTGGCTCAAATTATTGAAATAGCTCCGTGATTACACAGGCCACCATGGGGCCTGTTTACTTTATCCCATGTTCCAGTATTATTTTTTTATGTGTAATGCAGGAATAAAAAAAGAGGTTAACAGGCTGAAAATAGAGCGAGAGACATGTCAAAACTTTGTGCTAGATGTAGATGAGATTTGAGCTCGTCCCGCTCTGATTCAAGATGTCTTTGTAGCCCAGAGGAAAAACATTGATGAGTCTATTTCCTCTAATGAGGGTGATAAAGTTTGGTTAACGAGACAACAGAAATGCAGATTTAATCATTACTGTCACAAAAATGTACAGAAAATTAACAACAAGAATCGATGTCTCAGGCTTAAAGTAAATTTTCTGCCTCGCTAGCGATGTAACCTCAACTGGCTGTCTGAAGAAGTTTTATATTTACACTTTGGCTTCTTTGCGGCATTAGTATTCATCGAGCACCTCGCTTTGATTTACTTGATTTGTTCCCTCGTTTTCATGCGAGTGTTTTTTGTTTTGGGGTTTTTTTTAGCCTGCGGAAAAGTGAATTTCTGTGCTGAACGGACTTATTGTTTCTCACTGCGACCTTATTTCCAGTGTAGCTGTGTGGTTTTTGATTTGTGTGTCCAAACAGTGGCTTCCAGGGAAATCCTCGTAATACATTAATCACTGATTTCCTTAGCAGCAGTGTTTGTGTCGCGTTTCCTTTTGGCAGCAGGTAAATCTGACGTTGTTTGTTGATCATTAATGTCATATGTGCCTCGTGCCTTCCTTCCCTGCATTTTTGTGTGGTCTCTCATGAGCGCGCCCTTTCATTCTTGCGGTTTTGCAGGAGGACCCTGTAGGCTGTATTGTGAGCGTGGCGCCTGCAGCACCCGGCGTGAGAAGCAGTTGCTATTTCGGTTCTCCCTTCACAGAGACTTAAAGAACTTTTTTTTCTGAATTCAGAGCATGCAGGAGAAATGTAGGTCAGGTTTCTCTGGAAAACTTGCAGCCGTGAGGACAGCTTAGAAGGTTTTACATATTGTAGTAATTAGGAAAGCTGCTATGCCACATCTGGCATCTCACTCCTGGGTGGTTGAGTCATATGACCTCGTTCGTGTTTCCACCGAGCTCCTCCCTGATGGCTGGACAGATGGACACGGTGAAAATCCTGAGGTTGGCACAAGCAGCTAAAACCTCTCATGTGTCCCTGGATAACTGTAGAAATGAACGTTCATTATCACTGCCAGTCAAAAGTAAAGCGTAGCTTGACAAGCCTGTGAACATAACCTTTTTGACCTCCTGGACGCTGAGCAAGCTTCGACAGCGCAGTCCTGTTAATCTGCTCCAGTACGGATGGTCAATAAAGTTGTGGGGATTTTAACAACGGAGATCAGTGATTCAAATTATTCATCAAGTCTGCTATGATATATATTTTTTTAAAAAGCTTTGTTTAGTCCAGAAGGAGAGGATTTTTAGTCTCTGACCTGACTGTTAAATAGCGCTTCACCTCTTTAATCCATTTTTGTTTGAGCAGACAGACGACATTAAAAGCTTCTCTTACAGCTCAGACAGGCTTGTTCTTTGAAATGGGTTACCCTGTGATGTGTGACCCCATAAAGGAAATATTGTGCTCTGACAAAAGGCAGCTGAGCCTCCGTGAAGCTGAAGCAGGTCCCAAATGTAGAGCCGATTGTCCAAAAAAATGGTGCAGAGGGTGACCTATAAAAATGAAACGGAGATGACTGTTTAGCTCACCGGGTACACCAGATGACACATATGCCATAAGGTTCAAATCCACCCCGAGGCCATTTAATGCAGGTCTTACTCATAGCTTTCCTGTCTTGGAAAATCAGAAAATTGAAGAAAAAAGTGATTATATTGCAAAAAAGTTTTAAAACTTGCTAAATAATTGGCTGCAGGAATGAGAACTGCTGTCAAATAATATAAAGTCAGATTTTAAGGTAATTTTTTTAATGATTCGCAGATTTTGATGCTAACCTTCTCCAGTGATCCACTGCACAGTTTGCACCACTAGTTGTTTATTTTGATGACTACTTATATCCAGATAAAAGCTTCAGTTGCCATTTTCCTCTATCATTTAAAATTTCTCTACATTTAGATGCAACACAAGCTGTCTTAAGCGTTACAGAAAACTACAGCTGCACTGAGCTTGAGTTAATAGCACTTAGCACGGATTCCAGAGGTTTCCTAGCTTTGAAAATGAACTTGCTCATGCTTTTACCTTTTCTCATTCAAACTCCTTTAACGGGCTTTTTACTTCACATATTTTGGCTATTCTTCGTTTGTTGACAGTTAATTATTAGAATTCATTTAAAAATGTTAGTTTTAACTTTTAGAGCCCTACGTGGTCGAGCCTCCCAGTATGTTTCTGACCTGCTGAAGCCTCGTTCTTCTTCCTGAGCTCTTGCGTCATTGGCTCAAAGGTTGCTGCTTTCCTGGCGAGGATCGGGCTTTTCAGACAGCCTTTATGTTGTACAGACTCCACTGAGTCTGTTAAAAAGCAGCTGAAACATTTGTATACAGATAGTCTTTTGTTTAAGTTGTTATATGTTATACTTTTATTCCTTGTGTGTGATTTTAAAGTACTTTTTTTTTTTTTTTTTTACTATCGGCCAACTCTGAAATATCTATTTTTAGTTTACTACAAAATACTCTGCAGCTTTTGATTCTTCTTCAAAAAATACAGGACTTTATGAGAGGGTGAGAAGAAGGGTGAAGCATGCTTTTAAAATGTTGACTGGAACATTTGGCCATCTGAATTCATGAGATCTGTTGTGCATCTGCTATTATCAGCTACTGCAGGGAGGAGCTTCCCTAAAGGAAGACTTCTATTTCTTATCATTACTAAATTTGTGCATTCTGTGCTTTAATAAGATGAATTCTTTTTGATGTTTGCTGGATTTTTTTTTCTGTAAATGAAGCAGTCTTTCGTTCTCATTTATATCCAGAAGTTATTTTATTTGGAGTATCCATTTTCAAATGGTGTTCTGAACATACTGCGTTACGTTCAACATCCACTTTAGCCACAAAACGCACACTCACGTGCAGTTCATACACTCTCACGGGCCATTTGACTAAAACAGTCAGAGGTCCAGGTGGCCACAGTGTGACCCTTTCAGCCACTTCAGTCAAAAAACATTCATATAATTGCACAGAGCGCCCTGCTCGTCCATTTTCAGCTCCCCTATAATGCAGAAACCTGTCAGAGCAACAATATGAGATCTGCACGAAAGCGCCCTTCAGCTGAAGAACATGGTGAATACAGCAAATGTGCCTTCTCTGTTGTGACTGCGCAGTTAATTTGCTCCATAATTACACAGCCGAAAGAGCTCCCAAACTCTCGACTGGTATGAAAATCATTATGTTGGACACTTCAGACTGGCTGCAGTGGAATCTGAAGTGTCTGCTGTTTGTTTAATGCATCTTTAGATTGGATTTTTAACCCCAGCATGGTGAAATGAAAGTTCTGGCAAGATTTGAGGCTTTTTAAAAATGATTGAGTGAATCATTCTCAGTCATATTTTGCAAAAACTAAAATTTTTTGATGTTTTTTCCTTTTCCTGCATTGCCATTCCTGTTTGTGCAAAGCCAAGTACTTAAAGAGATCTTTTTCCTGTTGTGCAAGACGTTAACTAGCCTGTACAGATTCCAGACCTCAAACACATCCAACACCTTTGGGAGGAATTGGACAAGTGGGAGCCAGGCATTGCTGCCAGACATCAGTGATGGATATCACTAATGCTCCTGTGGCTGAATGTGAGCAGCCAGATTGTTTTTAAAGTTGCTTTTTCTTCGTCCTTCTAGACTAGCAGAGACTCTGACAACAATCTTGTGCAATATGTTGTCTCAGTGTACCAAAATCGAAATTTTCATATCAGAGATAAGCCCACAGGCCAGACTTACACAGCATATGCAAATGTTTTGCGGTAGTGTGGCAACTGAAAGATTCGTGTGGATTAAAATGACTTCACGAGATCATCTTGTTTTGAAAAGTCCTGGATATGGACACTGGTCTCAGACATGCTGTAAATACCAGGATTTGACAGCCTAGAGATGATTAAAGTGGGTGTCCAGAATGCTGGCATCATAAGAGGAGTGTGTGCAGCACGTTGCTGCATACAAATCTTTTTTTTTTCCTGCTCCCAGAGGCCACAGATCATTTTATTCTTTAGTGCATCAGTTTCTCTGCACTTTGGCTGCAAAACATGAAACAGAGACTTTGCTTTGGGCTGCCTGCTTCATGTTTGTCTGCTGTTCTGTACCTCAAAGCCAACTCAGAACCTATATACTTTATCCTTTTATACATACACATTTTTTCCCCCAGACACTCTTCCTTACAAAGCAGACACATCTCCCTGGAGATAAATCGGTTTTCGTATCCATCGTGCTTTTAATTGTTTCTAGGTCATTCAGACTCTGAGCTGATGTAAAACATAGAATTCAAATCTTCCTGTCCTGCATATTTAATGGAGCACATTTATTATAGATTTTTTTTTTTTTTAACATTGTGAATATAGCTCTAATAGGTCAGTGTTTTCTCACTCGACCATCAAATTTCATGGCAGAGGATATCGTGGGGTAGATAGCAGATGTGAGAAAAGTTGATTATTGGGCCGTTTCTGTCTGTCTGGCCCTTCATTAGGCAACACACTGTTATAGTGTGCTATTTCTGTGTGATGCTTAGAGAAACTGCAATAAAAACAGGATCTCAGACTCTACAGGCTTCAGTTAGCATATTGAATGTTAAAGTTAATGACAGTATAATTAGAAAAAGACTAAAGAAGTATGTATTGTGCTGAAGGATCGCCTCTTTAAAAAAAACAAAAAAACAAAAACACACCAACAAGAAAAACATGGCAGCACAGCTTAGGTTTGGAAAGTTGCTTCTGAACAAACCACATGACACCTGGAACAAAGTCCTCTTGGACAGACTAGACCAAAGTAATGTTTGGCCCTAACACACAACATGTTTTGAGAAAACCAATGCAGCACTAACACCTCCTACCAGCTGTCAAACACAGTGGTGGAGGGTTGATGATTTGGGCTTGTTTTGCAGCCAGAGAATCTGGGAACCTCGCAGTCATTGAGTCGACGATGAACTCTTCTGTATACCAACGTGTTCTAGAGTGTAATGTGAGGCCATCTGTCCGACAGCTACAGCTTGGCCAAAACTGGGTCATGCAACAGGACAATGATCCCAAGCGCAAATCTACAACAGAATGACTGAAGAAAAAAAAAAAAATCAAGGTGTTTTGAGTCCAGACTTCAATCTGACTGAAATGCTGTAGAGACAGCTGTGCACAAATAGATGCCTGCAAACCTCAATGAACTGAAATAACATTGTAAAGAAGAGTCGAGCAAATTAATTACGAAACATCGTCTGACTTTGGAGTTTCCGGGGATTTTCACTCTCCGTCAGACTTCTCTGGAGCCCGCTGCTTGCGTTGTCATAATGAAAGTCTGATGATATATAACAAAAGAGCAGTCAACAGTGAGTATTACACAGCGGCTGTTTTTCAAGAGCGATATATTGAAATTTATATTAAAGCTATTTATTGCGCACTATATCTGATCCTCCTTTTGTCCAAAAACGTCTTCTGGCCAGCTTGATGGCTAAATGTGTGCTCTTGTTTCAGTGCACCTTTTCTCCCATGCTTTTATGGGAGCATGAACCTCTCCCCGCTGGTTTACTGTGATTTCATTCAACAGCTCTGGTGTCTGCAGGTACTAAAAGCCATAAACCACCATCAGCCTGACGTCCAGTGTACACAGACTGGGAGATAGGGAGGGAGACTGCTATTGATTACTTTGTGGGGCTTTTTTACTTCAGGGTGCAGGGAAGGTTAGCCTGCTCAATACTGTCTTCTAAGTTCACAAATTTACAGTGCAACTATTGGCTGTTGCTGGTCAGTTGGGAAGCTAGTTAATGTGCATCCAAAGCCTTTTTTGATAGAAAGTAATGCATTATTTATTCGAGGAGGCTGTTACTACAACTTTGAACTTCCATGTCAGTCTCATTTAGTGTTTCATAGCATCATGCGTTTGAGGTTACACCTAGTAAGGATCCATTTTTGCTGTTCTGTTTTAGAAATGGTGTGTATGTCAGGGTGGCAGCGTCTGTCAATCCAGGATGAAAAATCTCAAAAACCAGTGGAAGGATTTCTGTGAAGCTTTTTCAAGATATTCGTGTTCTCCAGAGGATGAACCCTAACATGTTCAATGATCACACCCCGGGGTTTCTCACTGATGTTTGATTTAAAATGATTTAAAACCTAAATCAAACCAAACGGTCATGCTTGTTTGAGGTGATTTCAGCTTAGACTTGTTAAATCCAAACAAACATAGAGTGTCTCAAGAGTTTATTAATACAGTGCTCACACTGATGCTAGTATTGCTTTGGACAGTGCAAGAATTGTTTGTGCATGATTGCAGGCATAACTGTGTCATTGACGCAGTCATTCCCATTTAATTGTCTCAATATACACATAAAATGTAATAAAAGCACATCTTTGTTTCTTTTGTCCCCCATCACACCTCCTTAAATGTCGACTTTCAGCCTTCACGAGTGATTGAGTTTGCTCTTTGATCGATGGCCGTCTCTCCCTTTGTCTCTGCTCCTTCTTTCAGCTTGAACTGGGACAACGTCAGTGAAGCAATCAAGCGTGAGTGTTGGCAAACCTCGAATTTGTTATCTCGAGATAATGAGGCACAGGCTTTACTTTGCTGAAGGAATATGTTTGATATCTACAGCCCCTTTGAAGAATACACAAACCTGCCTCAGTCTCTGCAGCCTTTGCAAAATATGATTACAGCTCTTTTTTTTTTTAACCTCAAAAGAGACGTTTCAGGAAATGAAATGAACCCATTCATTCCCTCCTGCTTCTGTGATGATAGCCTTGCTTCTGCACTGTCTAACATGTACCACCACAGTGACGGTGAAGACTCCTCTGTTGTGCGTGAGGCTAATTAAGAGGCCGTGTTACAGTGAAGCGTTGAGCAGATGCCAGAATATGAGACAATAAGAAAGAGGTGTCTCGTGTGAAGGCCGGCGGTGCTTTGTCTCGGAGCACACACACAGTGAAGCGCCGACGTGGCCTCGTGGCCTAATGGATCTCTCTATTAATAAAAGATAAGCAGTCAATTATTGAGCTGTCAAAATGACTTTTGGGACGACACGAGCTGGAGGGCTAAGGGGAGGCGAAGAGCCAGAGTTTTAAGTAGAAAAGGGAGTGTCTATCCTCAGAGACTGTCACCTTCTTTCTCCTTCCTCTTTTACATTTTTCCTCCTTTTTCTGCATAAACTAGTCCCCAAATTAAATCCGCCTTCTTCCTCTTCTCTTCATATTTCATGTATAAAATGAATGAAACTGCATTTAAACTGCTTGCGACTGCTGCTGCTGCTTTGGTTCGTTTTTAAAGTAGTTTTGCTTTCATTTCAGTCTAATTCGGTTTAGCTGTGAGTGCTGTGACTTAACTGTTGTTTTTCTCTTTCAGTTCCATTTTTCACATGAATTTTACGGTTTACACGGCAGGGAGTTACGCTTTTGAAGCTTGCGCAATTACTTTTTGTGCTCATTATTACCCTGCTGTGCAATTAAAAATTTAAATTCTCTCTCACACAATCACTAACACAACTCCAGTTTATTTAGTCCAAACCAGATGCAGAAATACTACTTTAATTATGTTTTCGTGCTTTCGTTTTTCTTTCTACTTTATCTTTCATGTGCACCCATTCACTCATACTGGCTTCCCTTTATGCCGTGTCCTCCCTTTGAGCCAATTAGGAAATACCAAGCTACAATCCTAGCATACAGTTTTTTCCCCACTGCCATGTAAAGATAAAAATCTGAAGTGCTCTTTCTCGCTATTTTTTCCTCGACCTAATAAGTAATGGCATTCCTGTGTTTGGCAGTGTTGAGGAGAGCCTCAGCCAGCATTTCCTCCTCACCACCTTTCATGATAAAAGCATGCTGTTGTGCAGACAGAAGTGGAGGTGTGAAGAAGCCAGAGCGGAGCTGAATGTATCTCCTGCCGCTGCGCTGGCCTTCAAAGCTTAATGATCTACTGACACAGATTCACTGAGCAAATACGAGCGTGATTTATATGGAGGGAGGGCGCGGAGGTTCAGGATGGAGTTTAGACTTTGCCTCAGTCGTCTGTTTATTATTCATGAGCGACTTCAAACAAGGGATGAATGTGTATGAGTGTATGAGTACATGCGTGTGTGCTTTTGTTGTGGACTGTATGGGTTCAGGTTGTATGAGGAATGATCTGATCACAGTTTCCATTTGTGTCCTGCACATCTGTCACTACTGAATACTCTGCTAGCTTTATGTTTAACAGATAGAGATGAGGATGATGTTCATCTTCTGAACTAACTCATCGCCAACATGTTTAACTTGGCGTGTTTGTGTGCGTGCGTGTGCACTTCAGCGCTCATTCATTCACAGACTTGTACTCTTGTTGTCAAAGCTGTCTTCTCTTGTCAGAAGGGTTGAAGTCAAATCTATTTTAGGCTCTGTTTGTCCTGAGCTTCATGACCAATACACACACTTACACACAGACGCGCACACACCCACACACCTACTAGGCTTTGCTCTGTCACTTCACTGCATCTTCTCCTTAGCCAGCCTGTAAACCCCGCAGCTGAATATTGCATGAGCAGCTGAGCGCTCGAGGGCCTCCGGCACACGCCTGAATAATGGCAAAGAACCGCAGCAGATTGATTATAGCGTGCGTGGTGTGACTGCTTGGTCTGCCTACCATGGCAAAACTCTGGACCTTTATTGTGTATAGAAACTTACAACTTCCATATATGTGTCTGTGACACTCTGTAATGAGGGTGTTAGTGTCTCCTGATCAGGTACTCTAACATTGCAGTGGATAAGATTCAGCTCCTACTTGGTGGGCAGATACTTTGATCATTTCAGTTGTTGCTGCACTCATTTTTATCTTTATACACTATATGAATTTATTGTGGGACTTCACTGGATTAGGCCTCAGTCACACAGGCCAAGAGCTCTGTCATGTGGTAACCATTGGTCCAGACTGGTATTGAAATAGTAGTCAAACACTGAAATTTGGACACAAACTGGAAACCAGTAACGTTTGCCATCAGGGTAAAAGCTGGCCTTTTGAAATGTGTTGGTGTAAACTTTACTTCAAAGGCATTTGAAGCTGCTCATGAATAATAAACAGACGACTGAGGCGAAGTCTAAACTCCGTTCGGGTTTGCATCACACTTTTTCAAGTTTTACTACAGCTAAATGGAGCAAAAAGGCAAGTGTTTGCAAACAGCTGAGCGTCTTAGATGCAAACTATAAGCAAAGTCAGCAGTCACTGAAAAGCGAAGCAATGGGATTGTTTCGCTTTTCAGTGATTGCTGACTTTACACCTGATTTAACCCGGCAACAGTCAGAAACTTGCAACAATCTCACCTTACAGTTGAGGAATGCTCATCTTTCCCTAGCAACTAAAGGTTACCAGGGCATTGCGAACCTGTTTTTGAGTAACTGAGGCCTAAGCTTTACACAGCTTCTGTATTATGTGTCTTGTCAATTTCTGGAAGCCAGTCCATGGGCAGCTAGCAGTATTTGTATTATATCCTGTACATTTGTGTGTATGCTCTCCATTTAGAAAATAACATGATGAAGAACATGAACATCTCCAACCTGATTGGCTACTCCTAATATTCTAACCTTTTTCCACGCCCAAGATGCTGGCCTCAGACTTGAAGCGGGCTCTGCACAGTGTTTGCCTGCTGCTAATTAACAGTTCAGAGAAGTCGAAAGAACAAATTCCCCAACAGGCTAACAAACTGAAAATGTGCGGACGCAGCACCATGATGTTCCCAGGCATTTCTTAGATGTCATGACAGAAGCAAAGGACTCAATGGTGCATGAAAATTGTATCTGTGGTCAATTAAATACCAAATAAAATACGACACTTTGCACTCTGTGGGTAAAACAAGAAATCCATATTTCTTTGGTGGGAAGGCATGCAAACATTGGAAAGAAACTTTCTTTTTACAAGTCGTTCCACAGCACAAGTGACAGGCTGCATCTTTGCAGCATGCTAGTACAGCACAAGCTGGGGGTTTCCTCAATCCTACTAATAAGTTTTGACAACATCCATTACCCTCTTATCTCTCCGACTGCGGCTGTCAATCTTCATGCGGGGATGGAGGATGTTTTCTTTCCTAACCATTTGTCATTGCATGAAAACTAGTGACTTTCTTAAATCACTGCACTGATGTTTTCATGCTTTACTGTATACATTTAAGCGTGACTAAATGTTATTATGAGCCCGAGTGGGAGCCCACAGAGTTTGCTCTCTGCTCTGATTCTGACATCCGGGATTAACATTACACTCTCTGAGTGAATGTGTAGTCAACGGAGACAGCTGTAAGCTTGTACAGTTGATGGTTGATGTCTGAACTAATGATGTTGTGGGTTTAGTCACTGCCAGTTCATTCCTGAAGCACCCAAAAGGTTGTCATGTCCAGTGAGACTCGCTTTAATGTCTCCAACAACCTGCCAGATGCTTCTCAATGTGCCAGAAACTTTGCTGTATGTCAGTTTGTGTGAGAACTTGTTTGTGCACTCATTAAAAGCAAATACACACTTTAAAAGGGACTTGCAGTTTTTAATACATAATAATTTACTTATTTCATTTTAAGCTGGTATGCGCTTTATTTCTGAAGTTAGGTAACCAGTGGACCTGTGGTAGAAAATTTACATAGTCGTCGACTACACACAATCACTGACTTTGAATAGTTCATTAGATCTTCTGTCTCTTTAGCTTCAGCTCCATCTGACAGTCTTTATCAGCCACTACATGGCTCTCTTCTCTGGGATGGGGGATCACTTCATCTCCCTTAGACCTCAGTCACACAAGCTGGGCTATCTTGATCGCTACCAGGCTGCCATTGTCACCCATCCAAGATGCCACTTATTTCCAAACTAATCACCAAATGGTAGTGAAACCATGAACTCACACACTTGCAGGGCAACACACTCTTCTTCATTGGATAATACTTATGCAAAAGTGTGCAAGGTTTTCATGTATGCACATCTAGTTTTGTGTATATTCGATTTTTAGTGTAACTTCCTAGAATATATGCATTGTTTTCACAATTACTGAACAAATAGTTTGACTGAAGGATGCAACAAGGACGTGCAGGGAGTTGGCGTGATGGAGGAGGATGCTAGGGATAGGGTGAGGTGGAGGAAGATGATCCGCATGGTGACCTCCAAAGGGAGCAGCTGAAAGAAGAAGAAGGACTCAACAAGGCTAATAACGGACAGGAGTCAGTGGAGGTTTTCGAACTTTATAGTATTTTATGTTCTGCGGTCAGCCTTTAGTTCACCGCCTGTCGCTGCCTCATGTGCCACAGAAGCTATCCTAGCAGTAAATCCCAGAGTAGTCCCAGACTGAGCGAAAAATAACCTTTTCTTGGCAAAGTTTTATTTTTGACTTGCTGCTTTAAGTTTCCTCAGGAAGGTGCAGTAATTGAGAGTTATAGGCTGGCAGATGTCAGTGCTTGAAACCAAAACCCTGAGAAAGAGCATCTGGCTGTCAAATCTGTTTTTGCACCATCTAAAATAAGTTGTTGCATCTGTGCAAGCACTGCCCTCCTTCTCTTTCTGTCTTTGGTGTGCTTTCACTCTCATTATAAAGCTTTTCTTTTCTAGCTTTACTCTCCCCCCCCTTCTCCCTCTCTCTCTCTCTCCTTTCTCTGGTCTCGCTGAGTATAAATTCATCCTGCCTCTCTCCCAAAATTGCAGCCTCATGCACATTTGTAAAGCTCAGAGATGTAAAAGCAGTGTTTTAGGGGGCAGCCTGGGCACTGATCCAGCTGAGGACTCCCTCCCTCCATCCTAAGGCTTCCTGGCGTCTCACCATGTGCCTCACTCTATCAGGATAATACTATCCAACAGGAGAGAAGAAAAACAAGAAGAAATTGCCTGATCATCAGTCTGAACCACTCTCTTTCTGGACTTGAATTGGTTTATAGCTTTTACAAATTAAGCATTCGGTCTCACAGCTGCTTTGGGTGATTTAAAAACTGGAGCTGATTCATCTTTGAGGGGAAACAGCAGACAGACACTAACATGGCAATTAACAAAGGTCAGAGTTTACATACAGTCGTCCATAACCTGAAACATGACCCATGTCATGCTTCCATAGTGGTGAACTTTATTATAGAGAAAGAAACTGTCAAATCTGAAGAAGAAGATCAAGTGAATAAGGTCCCAGTTACACAGGGGTAAAGACCAGTCTGCAACCATTTGGCAACTGGTGGTCGTGGAGGGAAGAATCAGTATTCCCCGACTGGTTGTGAATGGTTGCTGGGAATTGAGGGTACTTGCTGTGAAATTTATTGCTAAAGCCTTACTCATAGACTGGTCAGTGAACTGGCCAACTGAGTCTGATCGTATGGAGATTTATATGAAAATCATAAAGAATACACGAGAAGCTCAGATGACACCGCTTTGGAGATTGTTTTCAATTCTCTGTTTCACTTCAGCTCTTTGTACATAATAATTTAGCTCTTCTTTGTGGTTGGCTGATAGACCAACAACAGGGAAGCAGGAGTAGCCCACAGTCCAGTTGTCTGTAGCACTGCCCCCTGGTGGCAGTAAACAGCTACAACATGTAAACGCCAGAAAAACTGGACCTACCTGCTGCAACTGCTTTATAATTAAAGTGACTTCACAATAAGAGCTTCGCTGGTAGTGATGAGAAATGGTTCGAGGGAGGTTTGTTCTTTTTTTTGAATGAAGGATGGATATTGAACTTTCAGTTCTTAGCATTGACTTAAACCTGAGGTAGGCAGAAATATTCCAAATACTGTACTTTAAACCGAAAGCATCTTTTTTGAAATTATATTTTTACTAAGTCAGTTGTTAAGTCAATAATCTGAGTCTTTGCACGTAACACTGTTTAGATGAGAATAAACAAAAGTTTTTGATATTTTGTGGGGGGGGTTTTCTTTGGGGGGGGGGAATACACACAACAACTTCAAGCGTGGTCGATCATTCCTGTCATAAATCCACCACTCTCACTCATCTTTCCTGTCTGTAATGCTCACCAACCAGAAATGTCTAGAAAATCCAAATCATCCAGTCTTGTTTACCAGCTTCAGCTTCTGACTACAGAGGCGGGTGAGGCATGCGGGGGTTGGGAGTGGGGGGGGTGATGCCTGTGGTGTTACAGAAGCTTGTGCGTGGCATGTTTACAGTAGGATGACACCAAACCCAACTGTGTGTGTGTGTGTACAGAGGGAATCTAAATAGCTGGAATGCAGTATTCCTCTGCGACGTATGTGTCTCAGATTTCGTTGTGAGCCTGGCAGACAGGCAGGACACTGTGTCCCCTGTGACCGCTGCTGCTTCTTCTCTCTTTGATTTCACAGCACGCTAACAGATCTGCTTTCAGTATTTACACTGTATTGTGCATGTACCATATGCTGCAGTATGTATAATCCCAGTGCCCTCAGTGACAGTAACCCACCAATCAGCCGCTGCATGTCTGACTTCAGTGTGTGACAGGTGCGAGACGCATCCTCGTCAAATCTAACGCTTAACTTTTGAAAGGATGTGATGAAGTGGCCGCCTCGCCTCATCGAAGAGGAGACGCAGATGTGTGAACAGACCAGTCGTGCTGTTGGGGAGATGAACAAGCAGCAATTACAATCGCACCCTAAATGTTTATTTCAGGCACACAGGCATTTAAAGAAGGGTTGCATCTTATGAAGTCTGCCATTTTCTCACAGATGTGTGGCTAATAATAAAGGATTGATTTTCTTTCTGTAAGATGCTGGAAGAAACATTAGCTCATTCACAACAACTTTGTAAGCAGGTGGGACCACTTAAGATTAAAGACTGTAACTATAACTTTAATGAAGGTTTAGGTTCGACTTGTCAGCAACTCAAATCTCTAACCCACTTCAAATAAAAGTTTAAAATGACTCAAAATGTGTTAAAAATCAAAAAATATACGGACGAGGGATTCAGATAATCCATCTTTCAATCCATTTGCTGCTGCTCATCCAGATCTGGGTCACAGAGGCAAGAGGTTTAAGCAGAAAGGCCCAGACTTACCTCTCCTGGGTCACCTCCTCCAGCTAAGTACGAGAGATGTAATCACTCCAGCAATTTCTGGGTCTTCCCCAGGACCTCTTCCCGGTAGGACATGGCTGAAACAAACAGGAGGCATTCCTAGTCAGATTTCCGAACCAGGGGAGAGTGGAGCTCTGGCAGGGATAGCTCAGTAGGTAGAGTGGTGGCCCCATGATCGGAAGGTCGGGGGTTCGATTCCCCTGAACAGCTACCCTGAGGTACCCCTGAGCAAGGTACCGTCCCTACACACTGCTCCCCGGGCGCCCAATGGCTGCCCACTGCTTCACTGAGTGAATGGGTTAAATGCAAAGAGCGATTTTCCCCACGGGGACCAATAAAGTACACTTTCTTTCTTTCTTCTTTCTTGTCGCTAAGGGGGAACCCAGACCCCATTTAAAGGAAGCTTGTATCTGTTTGTTTGTATATGTGATCTCACTCTTTTGGTCATTATCCAGAGTTCATGACCAGGTGAAGGTAGGGATGTAAATTGGCCGGCAAATCGCCACCTTTCACGTTCAGCTCTTTATCACAAAAGATTGTTAGAGCGTGCGCAACACTGCCAACGGTGGACCAGTTCATTCCTCAGTCTCACGCTCAACTCATGAGCAAGCGTGGGAATCCTGACCCAGAGTGGACACTCCACTTTTTTTCCAGCTGAGAATCACAACCACAGACTCGGAGCTCCAGTGTGAGCTGGAGGCCATGACTCGATTAAGCGAAAAAGTAGAGACGAGGTGCTGAGACCACCAAATCTGAAGCCCTCCACCCCACAGCTGCACCTCGAAAGTCTGTCGATAAAAGTTCTGAACAGTATCTGCGACCTACTCAAAGAAAATAAAACATAAAAATAGTTTTTTTTCCCATAAGTTTTTACTTTATTAATACTCTTTGCACAGATTTGTTCACCGTTTACATTTTTTCCCTGCAAATAACATACAGCTGTCCATTGCTGAGGTTCTTATACACTTAAACATGATTATTCAGTCCAAACAAGCTCCTTTTGTTACCTGTTAGACTGCAGATTGACTTGTTGAGTGGTTTGAGTGGATGTTTTTTTTTTTTCCCCCCGAAATTATTTTAGTTTTAATACGGTCGCACAGGTGGTACTTATGTGTCAGAGAAAGAAAAGCGAATTGGAGCGATCTTCAACCATTTTCTTTCATCGCTGATGGAAAGTGCTGCTCTTAATGTTGTTACTAACTTTAAAAAAATGCATTTTCAGCAGACTGTTTTTATTACGCTGCCCTGTATTTGTGTGTCAGGAATTGACTGTCATTATGCTTTAAGATGTTGTATTTATTAGGATCGAAATGTTATGTATTTGCACTGTCGGAAAAAGTATTTTTCTGGAATATCAAATAAAAAAATTAATAACAAAACACATCTTTTTTTGATGTAGGGTTGGATTTGACCTATGAGCTATGATTTTTTAAAGTTTTTGCCCTGATCACTGCCCTAACACAAAGACTAGATATATAGGTCGTTATCCTTGAGTCTCGCTGAGATTACAATCTCTCTTTCAAGAGGGACTTGGACAAAAGAACATAACAAAAAAAGAAAAGCACCTGAACCGATAGTCAGTTCAGACAAGTGACCAGAAACATGCAAATCATGTGCAGTAACAGATCATTACAAGAGCATTAACCAGACATTAAAAGTAGTCAAACCGACCCAAAGACACAGACTGGTTACATTCTCGAATGTAACCAGTTCTGACAATTTCAGCTCTTTCTGTAGATTATTCCAAGAAATTGGGTCCACGTATTTAAAAGCAGTTTTTTGTTGTTGTTTTTTTGCAAAGCACAATGACGGGCAGCATCCAAACTCTCTAGGGACTGGTGAGGTGATTGATAAATTCTTAATAAAAAAATAAAGGTAAAAATAAAAGCCTGCAGTGATCAAGCCCTTGAATGGTTTGGCTCTCTTTGCCATTTGAGAAAAACATGATTTACCTTCATTTAACACCAACTCAAGTAGAGTTAAATGAGATGGAACAACATCCATAGATCCAGATAATTCCGTCAGGGAAATTCAAGTGTAGCTCTCAAACAATAACGGTTAAATAAGGAGAGTTCACTTTAAAGAAGTGAGGTGGAGATGAGAGTTTGAAAGGGAGAATGACCGAGAGCACAGATTTAAACAACACAGAGTGGTGGCTGATTGGCTCTAAGAAGGAAGGCAAGAAGGTGATTGGACAACAGTAATGGTGTCAGTGTCTTCCTTGTGGAAATGATAAGGAAGCAACAAAACAAAAACCGAATAAAATAAATGGTAAACAATAAAAATCAGTTGTCTTGGAAGATAGTCATGACCAAGCTGTGAGTCTCTTGCACTGAGCAGGAACTTCCAGTAATAATAATTCTAATAATAATGATAATAATAATATATTTAATTTGTTGGCACCTTAAAAAAACGACATATGGACACGTGTAGAACATTTCTCAAAACCTGTTTAATTTTAATAATTAATGAGGCATTTCTTTCTGTGTGTAGTGCGTAGTTTCCTGCATTATTAGACACACAAAACAGATGCTGCACCTTCCCAGACTGTGATTGGTAAGCCTTGTTAAGCCTGTGTCGGTGCAGACTCGCTGTTTGATGGTTAAGTAACACTTCCACAGAACTACTTGGTTTTAAAGAGCACTTAATTTGGTGGATCCTCCACTCAAAGCACAGAGTGAGTGTGTGGAGGGAGAGGCTCCAGGGGCCGGATTGGAATTGGGCCACAGGGAGGTTTAATGTTCCACAGGTGAACTTAATCAGACACTAACAATGGGAAGAAAACAACAGAGCCACACGAGGCAGTACCCTTAAAAAAAATGAAGCGTAAACCGTGGGTCCCTCCCATGTGACATTTTTGGTCTCTGACAGGTGAAAGGTGTGCGGTTGGTGCATCCGACAGTTGCCTTTCTTAAACTGCACACAGCATTCTCCAGCTGAGGAGTTGTGTTGGTGATTGCAGACTTCTTTCTCAATGAGTCATAAAGCTGGAGATGGGTTGAGTGTGACTAACTGAACGAGAGAGGGAGAGCATGATTACCTTAATGAAAGAAGGATGGGCTGACACAAGAGGACGTGGATTTTCCAGAATCCCGGGAGACGTGAGAATGTAGGTCAATCTAGCCCTGTGACATGCAGCATTTGTACACAGGGAGGAAAATCAACACTGCAGGAGAGGCTGGGACAGGCAGGGACCTGGCCGTGATGTTCTCTAGCACATACGGTCGTATTTATGCCAGACCGGAGAATATCGAAAACAGTCGGATTTCCATTTGTTCCTAATCACAAAGAAAAATGCACCGACTGCAAAAAACCCCCAAACAACTGCCATTGAAACAGTGTTCAGGACCTTTGGTCAGAAAGGACTGTGCAGAGGGCAAACGAGTGAAAGGACAGGGGAGCGACATTTCTCCCTACTTCAGAATCAAATCTTTGGAGGGCTTCCACATTAAAACCAGATTTTAATACCAATAAAATATTAGTTATAGCTCATATTCCTAAATAAACTCGCATTTCATCCCTTTCAGCAAACATGAGTCGGAGATCATGGGACCCTCTCACTCCAGGGCCGGTTGGTAGGTTGGAGAATTAACAGGAGAATTACTGTAATCGGACTACAGAGCGCACCTGATTAAAAGCCGCATGCTCTAATTTTAGAAAGAAAATCAATTTTGTACTTGCACCGGATTTTAAGCCGTATGCGTTTCACTCGTAATATGAGATATTTACACAGAAATGTTACACGTGAGGATTTTTAACGTTTAATTTAATCCGTAAGGCAACATAAACGTGGTAACATAAACGTTATGGTAACATACAAAAATACATACTGCAAATGCTTTTTTTCCTCGAACAGCGCCTGTAACACGGCTACCTTTAAGTATACGTACGTATCAGTAACACACAATTACGTAGCTTATGGTTTTTTCGGAACAGTGCACAAACATTACGTAACAACCGGTAAAAATATATACCGTATATATACTACTTATCAATTTTCTTGGTCGTTACCAGGCAAAATGTTTTTGGCCGCATGAAAAAAAAATGCATTAGCCGCACGTCAGTATAAGCCGCAGTGTTCACAGTGTGGGGGGAAAGTAGCGGCTTGTGACCTGAAAACTACGGTACACGTTGTCTTGCTTCTTGTATTCTCTCGAAAGCTGTGTAATTACCAGAAAATAATACATAAATCCATAGCCAGGGTGGTACCATGGATGAAACACCCAAAAAGGGGAAAAAGAGGAAAAAAATAAGAAAAAATGTTTTGTTTTTTTTTTAACTGTTGCTACACACATACAGCAAGTTTGAACATGGAAAGTCACTGCGGCAGTGAAACGAGAGAGACATTAACACAATGCAGCTGAGCTCACATCGCAGAACAGTTATAATTTACAACAGGGTTCCACCGCAGCGGGTAGAAACCTTTCCTGTTCATGGTTAATAACCACCTAAAACTTCTCCAGCTGGCTTAGACACATTAGCCCATTGCAAACAAACAAGGCTGAAACCCTGATATCATCTCCTCGGTCAAAAAAGTCATTATACGACAGCAAAAACTGAACCATAGACAGACGGATGTTATTTGCACGTAGAATGGAGGTCAGGTCAGAACGTTTTTTACAACGCGTGAAATATAGATCACATTTTTCTTTAAATAAACATTTTTAGTTTAAAAAAAAAAAAATCATTTCACACATTTAAATTCTATTTTATTTTTATCTGATTGCTTGGACTCTTGCAATCATCCCCTCTGTGTCTGTGATGTCTGAATCATTTTGGAAAAGCTGCTAGAAAATTATTTGTGAGCAAACTTTCTCTTACTAGCAGGTGTAACTGAGGTCTATGCGCCCCTCCCTGAGCCTGGTTCCTTCCCACTGTCACCAAGTGGTTGCTCATAGGTGTCGTCTGTATTATTGTAGGCTCTTTATCTTGCAATATTAAGTGTCTTGAGGCGTCTGTTGTTGTGATAAAAATTGAATTGAATAATATCCTCTGTGTTTTGAACACTGTCCTCATACTGCACATTGTATCTTCAGCTAAAAGCTCTGTGGGAATCTTTTTCCTGCAAAAATATAATTTTTATGCCTGTCAAACTGTTGCATTTTGCATTTTCTTCACACATATTCCTACTAAAAAATGAAAACAAGTGGTGTATTTTGGTAAAAGGTTGCTAATAACAAAGTGTCTAAACGTTTAACATCTAAACATGCAGTTTAAAATATTTTGTGTTGACACAACACAAGTTAGGTGTAGTCTTTATGCTTTAATGAGTCACATGTCAGGGTTAAATGATTTCGTTTGACCTTTGAAAACGTCAGGCACAAGGACTGAAAACCTTTGAAAGACCTTCATGAAGCCTGGAGAACTATTGATCAAGACCACTTTAGTATAATATGAGAAAGTCTGACTCCCTGGAAGTGAAATATAAGGATTTGTGCACAGAACTGCAAGTGCTTAAAAAATTAAATAAATGGATACCAATTATCTATAAATAGATAAATGGTTGAAACAGTCAAAAACCTATTGAACAGTACATAAAGTTACATGAATTACTCTGTAAATATAATGTACTGTTCTCCCTCCAAACTGCAGCAATAAAAATCCAAACTTTGACTTTTCAGCTGATTCAGTTGTGGTAGCATCGGTTTAATATGAAATCAGATGGATACATTTGAAGCATGATGGGTGTTGGAGCTTATCAGACAGGCCCGTGGGAGCATATCTAACAAAAATAGTTGGGAGTTACATGTTTGGGTAACATTCTGCACCAAGACAGGATAAACCTCAGTGTAGCATCTGGTCACACTTTGTCCAATATTAGTTTTTTCCAAGTTTTTTGTAGATACTGGTACTTTCAGGATGTGTCAGTTTCCAAACAGATTTACTTTGATAAACATGCAACATAGGACACATAAATGCTGTAGTGAAATATATGATATCAGCTGTTCGCTTAAGCCTTCCACAGTGCTGGCTGTACTCATAGAAATGTCAGACCAGGAGAAGTGCATCAGTATGACACACATCAAACTGGCTCTTAATGCATTCCAGCCTGCAAAGCAGCGAGCACTCAAAATCATTGCTTACGCACACGCTCGCATGGTCTGCACTCTACTTTATTCATAACTGATGGCTGCCTGTTAACCTACATTAGACGCAGAGAAACAAAACAATTCCCTGGCAGGCCGGAAAATTCATGCTGCAAACTAAAGTGTCTGAATTAAAAAGGATTATCAGAGACTGTCCAACTGCCACTGCCATCAGTTTGTTTCCCATCAGTCCTGGGTTCATGCTTGCGCAGCTGTCGCATGTTTGGCTCGGTCTGCCTGCATGGAGCGGGCTAATGCACCAACTTTGCAGGCAGAAAATTTAAGACCCATGCACTTTATCTCCATCTAAAGATCATTAATTACCCTCCTGTATACAAGCAAACGGATACGGCATGCTTCCTCTGTGTCTTGAGAGCTCAGTAGTACATTGAACAACAGCCAAACTGCAGGTGAAACGCTTTTAAGTGTTGCTAATAAAAAATGCTGCTTTATGCTGCAGAGGCAAGTCGTTCCCTTTGGCTCCCAGCTGTGAGTTAAATACTCATTTTATTAGTGAGGAAAGAATCCCAAACACGGATCAAATCCACACGCTGAGTAAAGACAGGAAAGAGCCATGAGCGCTGACAAGTGTGGCTTCTTCTTTCCACCGCCGCCTGTAGATTCTCAAATATGATAAAACCTGAACAATTAATGGAATTAGAGTGTAATGAGATTATTTTTTATTAATAAATACTACCCTGGAGAATAACCCCAGATCAGATTTCAGTTTCTGAGGAAAAGACTGCGTTGTGAACTGGAAAGGAAAGGTTTTGTGGTACAATTTGGTGCAGTCTGCTTCGCTGGCTCAGCCAGCCTGAGGTTGGAGTGCTGAAGGTGTAGAAGAGCTGCAACTATAGTGCTTTGTGCAGCTTTGAAATCCCTCTTTCTGCTCAGCCCTGAAGTGTGAACATTACAAGGCTGGCTCAAATCCATTATCAGTTCGACACATTCAGAAATTGGATTTTCTCTTAGTGATTGAAAGATGCAGAAAGCATGACACGGCCTGTGTCGTGTGATGAGATTGACTGGCTTGTTATTTAAGAGTGAATTTGTGTTTCACCATAAAAAATTTCTGCACTGATGGGGAAAAATGATTCTCCACCGCTCCTCTAAGAAAAATATTGAGTTCTCTCCAAGCTTTTAATAAAAAAGCATACTGCTATATGGTAAACCCTTTACTTTGTCATTTGCTTCATGGTCTAAGACTCAGTTTCTACAAAAGCAGCATGTGGTACATTATTGTTGAAGCTGGATGAAAGCGTTGTATTAGCTTACACGAAGGCAGAGTACCCACTGTCTTGTAGAACCCACCAGACCCCTGAGATTGTTTCACTCATGAAATCAGAAATCTGATATTGTTACCTAATTCCTATATCATGCTCTACCATCTATTTTAAGTGCCTTGGTGTGTGGGTGGAATGTGGGGCAAAAGGGCAGGAAGTCACAGTGTGAAATAGGAAATCTCATTATCGATGCAGTTTGCTGCTCAATGCTGCAGAGCTCCCAGTGTCCAGTTGCTCAATTCACACTATTAACAGAAGGTGAAAATCCAGGAGTTGAAACTGAACCTCAAGCATGTCTGCTGTTGTGCTCTTCCCTTGCCTCTGTGAGTGTTTTTTTTAAAAAAAGAATTTAGTTTTAAAATGATTCCTTAAAAGAAATTATAGATTTTATTTCACTGAATCCATAACACAATTATTTCTATCTTGAGATACGGTTCTGAACACATAATAGAGCGGGACTCGGTGAAAGCAATGACACAGAAAAAATCAGATACATTATGAAAGGAGCAGCTGGGGTTAGGACGGCTTGCAAAGTGGCTTGCAGAGCCTTTTAAAAAAAAAGGGAGAGATACTTGTCTGAGCTGATCTGCCACGTTTGTACTTAACTTGTCTTTTGCCTGTTTAAGCTAATGCTGTGCTCGACTAAAGAAACAAAACATCAGCTTTCATTTAAATTCCAGTAAAATTTAAATGCTTTCCCGTGTAAAGATGCCAATATGGAGCTGCGTCTATTAATAAAATGCAACCTAGCTCCTTTTTGAAAGTTGCAAAGTGCTGTATGTTCAGTTGTATAGTATTTGTTAGAGTTGTGCTTGAGAATTTTGTAAAAATTCTGAGTAACCTCAGTGTTTGCTGGCTTGTTGTTAAGTTATTTATAGTCTCGATTAAGGAGAAGAAGCTGGTTGATGAGCACCAGAACAGCAGTGACCCCCTGTTTCCATCCAAGGGGTCTGTGTGAGATGAAGGATTACAAATACCCCAGTATTTGGAAAAAGTAGAAGCTCTCTGCAAGAAGGGTTGAAGTCATTCCTTTCTCAGATGACTGAGGTCTTTTAATATTTGCTGGGCGATTTTCTGGATGTTTTATTAGTCTGTGGAGATCCTATATGCTGTGGAGTGCTGGGCCAGCAGTCAGAGCAGCACACACCAGCAGACTGATCCTCAGTGCCAGTAACGTTGTGGGTGTGGAGCTTGACTGTGATGGCAGAGTTAGAAAGGAGCATGCTGTGCAAATTACAGACAGTATTGGACAATCCTTCACACCCTTTCCATAAAGTGCTGACCAGTTACTGGAGGATGTTCAGCCAAAACTCATTCCACCACAGAGTGGCAGTCACAGAAAACTAGCAATCACCTCCATAAATTAACTGAGCATTTCCCCAGAGCGTACACATGAAAGGAGTCATGCTGGCAGCATCTGATCAATCACAGTTATGTGTAAGTTCACTGGCAGAAGAGCAGCTGATGTTACAAATGAAGTAAAAAAAAACTATACGAAGAGATTAAACACATAATACAGACTGAAAGCGACACAGCTGCTGCAGACAATGAAGAAGAGCTGGGGTGAGAGGAAGAGTGTGCAGTAGTTTGACATTAAGAGTGCTGAAAGAATGAGTGAGCAATTTAAGTGCTTTGGTCAGTGAGACTGGAGAAGAGATGCCAACTGCCTAAGTTAACAGACTTCACAAGATCACAGCCTTATCTTTAAATGACAGGAGAATCTGATGGATTATAAATTGAGGATTTCATTAAACTAATGTCTAAAGGACAGTTTTAGTTTTTATTCTTTTGATTGCAGCCCTGAGAGCAATAAAAGATAAATATCAAATAGACTACACTTTAATTCTGTGTGCAAATTGGGTATAAGATCAGCACCTGGAAATAGGTACTCTGTTTTAGGATGGCATGTTAATGCTTAGAGGAGTGGGTGGTAAAATCCATCTGTACTATCCACACACAGAGGTCAGAAAGATCCTCCAGGATATTTAATAATTTTCAATTAAATGTTATAAAGTTCATAGATACGTATCAGCCAGAACCTTCTTCAAGGACAAGATTTACAACTATACAAACAGAGCAGTTATAGAGTACTGAGATAGATACTGCACATATCTTGAATAAGACATTGTCATGGCAACAATAGATGCAAACTGAGCAATGTAGCTAAAACGATGGTATTACACTAAGTGGTTTTAACATCTTTCCATCTGAAAATGTGATTTTCTGTCCACTATGCAGTATCAGGGTCTTTATCCTGTTATTTTGCTCCTTTATTCTTTTTTTAACAGGGTAGGTTCAGTGATCCAAATGAAAAAGTTCATGATTCATAATAGACACATTTCAGGACATTTCTTGTAGTGTGTGGTATCAATATGATTCTGTCCTGTTTCACCAGTGAATGGTGTTTATTTTCAGTGACACCAAAACAAATTCCTGTCGGAGTGTTGCTGTTGGCAGAAGAAGCAAATGTGATGGTGCTATCACAGCACCACACTGGGCCCGATGCTAATTCCCTCTGCCAGAGCATCTGTGCCGAGCTTGGCCACTGGATCGGGATTTGGCAGGCAACGCTCGAGGCAGCAGGCCGTGTGTTTCTTAAGGCCGGAGTCTCCCCTGGGGTGACAGAGAGGGGACAGAACAGAGAACAGGTTTCTTTGCTCCAGCGCCAGCAGCACGGCTGTGTGTGAGCACGAGTGTCGATGTGTGCACTCACTTGCGGGAGATGGCGAAGTGGTGGGAACGCGTTCGAGTTCAATGCAGAGTGAAAAAGGCAGCAGCTGCTGAGTGAAACGCCAGCACTGTGCATTGTTGTCATATATTGTTCTTTGGAACAGTGAAGCTGTTCAGGCTGATACTCCTCACGGCCTCACCAACTTTTACAGCCTTCAAGCAAACTAATGGATGCTTCCTGGAGTTATGTTGTTGGTAAAACCACTGTATTAATATTAATTATCAATTAACATTATTAAGTCCGGTGCAATTGTCGATTTTCTTTATGTCTTTACAACATATGACATTCAGAAATTATAAAAATGACGTCTATCGTTTTTCCTTGTTAGCATCAATGACCAGTAACTTTTCACTTGGAAGCTTCCCTCTGAAAGGGCAATTATCAGATCATGATTTACAATATGTTACAGTGCTTCACTGCTAAAGGCTTCCTGAGAGTCTGTGCGCTGCACAGAAACAGAGCTATTAACCTTTTTAGTCCTGGCTTCATACTCAACTGAATGAAATTATGCACTTAACATTCAAGGCTGAGCTGACGATAGTTTCTCCTGCCCATACGTCACAGTGTTATAGCACAGAGCGGTAATGGGATTGCATAATGTAAAAATGGCCCAATTAACACTAAAGTGGACAAAGTGAATGGTAACGTTTACGTCTGCATTTAGATTTACTGCTTGACATCTTAAGTGCTGCATTTTTGTTGACTTTGCAGTTTCAGGCCTAAGAAGATGCCCGCTCCAGTCATCGCTCCAGTCTTTCTTTTCTGTCTTTTTGTTTAGTTTTGTTCTGCGATGGGGAGAAAACATGGATGAGCAGAACATCAGACATATGTAGGCGGTACCACAGATGTCTCGTACCAGGCTACATGGAGTTTGCTCAGGCAGAGATGGGAATTATGCGAAAATAAATACAATACATTTGGAACTTAGGAACAACACAATGTTGTCATATAGTATCTAACGTATAGAGCAAAAGTCTTTAACCAGCCCTCATTTTTATCATTTCTTTGATTGAATCTCTGAAAACTATCAAAGATAACAGCTTGACAGACAGAAAATATTATTATTTCAAAAGCACGGTGATTCCAAAAGAAGTATTAGTCAAAAGCTTGGCATATGTTTGCAGAGTGTGCAGGGTGACTTTAATTTGTTTTTTTAAATGAAACTGGACAAGTGGAGGAAAAAAAGAAGTGGCAGACAAACAAAAAACTATCTGCAGCAGGTGAACGGTATCTAAAAGTCATGTCCTTAAGAAACAGAAAATAAAAACCACAGGACTCAAAAGGGATGCTGTGCAATAGATTCTACATTTGCAAAGCTTATACATTTTCACTCCACTGCTTAGTGAAAGGACCAAAAATGTGACCACTGTTACTCAGCGAAGAAAGTCAAACAAACGTCAGAGGGTTGTTTGACCAGTCGTGTGATATCAGTGGTTGACTTTAGTTCCATTAAGTAGATTTGACCCCAATGCTGCAAAAACAAAAAAGCCAAATGTGCAGTCTGTGCAGCAGGTATCATTCAGCTGTCAGTGCCTACTCAAATCAACATCTAGCCACCTGTAGCATAGCTCAGACAGATGCTGTTGTTGGCTTGGGACCAATGGGAACAGGGTAGAATACAAAACAGGAGTACAAGAATGCTGCATATTGTCTGTGTGTGAGGCAGCTCGCACACAATGCGAGCCTTCATTTGGTTTGCTTCCATTGTGCCTGGGATTTCTTGGGTCCTGTCTCAGCTGAAGAACAGAAAAGTCTTCATTCAGCCTGCTAGGGCTTCTTCAGACCTGCCATTGTCGTGGCATCTCGTCTCTCTGTCGCAGTGTTTTCCTTTCCCTCGAGGATGATTGATACCTCTCCGCTGCAGAGACACGACTTTATAATTGTCGCTCAGCAGACTGTGCGGTTTGGAAGCTTCTGACTGATACCGGTGCCGCCTCACCTCTTCGTTTCCTGTTCTCAAAATAGGAAAGTCAGAGAGGATTGAGATTACTTACAAGGTCAATGAGGCAGTCTTGCTAAACGATACTGAATATGGTTGATGGTTTAATAATGCAGCCGCCTTGGACTTTCACTCAGACATTTCTCTCTTCTGTGCCTCCCATGGCTGTTTTAACCAACAAAACTTGGTGAATAGCTACTTTTACTCCTGAATGCACCCGAATAATTTAGGAGTGATGTCATTCGAAGTAGCAGCACTGTGAACACACTGTTTAATTTTGCCGTAAAAAGGAGAGCCAGATGATAAATGGTCGACCTCCAGACTGAGCCTGCTCTGAATGATTTAGTCAAAGCAGCCAAAGTGCCTCGAAAGAATGGCTCCTTTAGGGGGGAAAAAACACAGACACACACACACAAAACTTTTCTTCTTTATACGTTTTCTGAGGAAGTGCCTGAAAAAAGTCGTGACAGGCTTGTTAAAGCAGCCCCCCCTCCTCAACACACACCACCCTAACAATGCTACCCCGCCACTGTTCTCCTTCACTGTTGCTCTTCTGCTCTACTGGTTGATGACGACTAAGAGGATTTAGCTCAGCCTGCTGCAAAACCCTTGGTTCCCTTCAAGTTAGACTAAGAAGTGTAGGAAAATGTTCGTGTGAACTTCACTTTCAGTTAGATGGGATTTTCTTTTTATTCTGAACGGAGATCACTTTTAGGTGCTCACGGGCCACTTCTGGTCACATGTTTGATTGCAACCTCGAAATTAATTAAAAAGCCAAAGTTCCTAAATGTGTATATTTGGTTGACACTTGGATCAAATAGAAGAGTAAGGGGCTCATAATACCCGCTATCCGGCTTACATCAAAATAATATCACATTAGCTGTTACAAGCCGCCGTGTCTGCCGGTCGTGCACGTCTCGATTTCAGACAAATTTTACACATCAGCACTGGAAGTCAAAACCCAAAGCAAAGACATACTTTTGCAACACCTCCCTCTGCATAATCTGTGAATCCCCAAGTTTCTGTACTGATATGTCATTAAATCTGTGGTAAAAATCAACACAATCATACACTTGTGTCTTATGTACACTGTATATAATGGCAGCTAATCCCCCACTCTAGAAAGCGACAGCTCTAAGAAGACTTATTAATATTTGCAGGAGTGCCTATTATGCAGGAGACATCCATTAAAGTCACAGTTAAAGAGTTCTAAAAGAAAAATGTCAACAGAAGTTTAAATGAAAGTCTTTCTGGCAACATGGCCTAAAGGCAGTTTTTTTCTTCTTCTTCTCTTCTACTAAATGTGTCAATGCTACAACCCACAAACGTTTCTACAGAGTCTCAGGAGGTAGAGTGGGTCGGTGGCTCGATCACGCCGGCAGCATCTTTGGGCAAAATACAGAGGATCCTTTCTGTTTCGAAAATGGGAAATTTTTGAAACGTGTTCAAACAAACATGGAAAAACAGTGTGACATTATTTTTCTGTGTTCATAAACCTATTAGTTTTGGCACGATCCCCAACACCACTGGGTCCAATGTAGCCCCGAACAATGACAGAGCCTCGACCAGACATTCACGGTCTCTCCTGACCTCCTCCACACACATATTGATAACAATTAATAGGTCAGGAGAGTTAAAATTTGGATTCAAAAGACCTGTTTCCATCATTGGAGTCCACTTCTTGTGTAATCTGGCATACGTCAGCCATAAAAATAGCTACTTGAAAGCCACTGAGACAATTTCTGATGAGGCTTTATTGAACACTAGCTGGATCAACTGAAGGGCGGGATGAATCTTGCACGTCTTGTGTTAAGACTTTACTGGATTTTTTCCTATTCCTTTAATGACATGAATATTAGATACTGTTCATTTGCTGGAGATAGCTCTTTGGGAATCATCTTAGTGCAAAAATCTTATTTTTATGCCTGTCAAACTGTGTTATGTGTTGCATTTTTTTTAATAGTTAGGTGCAGTTTTTATGCTTGAATGAGTCACAGGTTATACGACTGATCTGAAAATAAGATAAAAAGCAGCCGGTGTTCAAAGAAAAACTTTGATAGACCATCAGAAAGCCTGGGGAACTATAAATTACAAGAAAATCTGACTCCATGGATGGAAACCTGAAGAAGTAAAGGGTGGCTCGAGACCTTTGCGCAGTTCTGTACGTGTTCTGTGCAATTGTTGGCCGTCATCTCTTTTCCTGAGCGTGTTTAGTAAACTCACCATCTGGGTTGTTGTGAATGACTCATGTGTTTGTGCTTATTAAAAACACCCCAGCAGTACTAAACTAAACATGTTTTCCTGCCTTCATCTCTTTCTGCGTGTCTGTGTTTAGATTGTGCAGTCTGACCCTGAAGAAGCTGGTCGTCATGAGGGAACTTGATAAAGAGCTGATTTCTGTGGTCATAGCAGTAAAAATCCAGGTACGCTCTACATACAGTTATAAACACGACACAACAGAATGTGGTTTGTGTGTCCTGGTTGAGGTAGTCATGTTGATTGATCTCATTTTGGTCATTTAAAGAAATGTTTTGTTTTAAATGGTAGTACGCATCATTTTAGGTCCTTCATATGCACACTCTATAAAGTGTTGCAAAGTAAGTAGCAGCTTTCAGAGAGAGTGCATACTTTCAGCATATAGTGCTCATTAAATGAAACACCAAAGGGTTAGTATTTTTTTTAAATTATTTAAATATTCATGTGTGTTTTTGCAGGGCTCCAAACGGATTTTAAGGTCCCATGAGATTGTGCTGCCACCCAGTGGGTCTGTGGAGACTGATCTGGCTCTCACCTTCTCGCTGCAGGTAAAGGAGAAAAAAAAATCATCACCTTAAAAAAACAACAATGAGAAAACTCAAACATATGTTCCCAAATAAACCATATGGGAACAGGTCTTAACTCTGCATTTGTTCTTCTTCTCCGAGGTAACATCTGACATTGTTAACTATGCGTGGGATGAGGTTTATTGCCATAGTTGCCATGGTAACACAGTTCCATTATAGATCATTTTGAGTATTGTAAGAAATGAAGAAATGTATTTTCTTCTGAAAGCATGTATTAGTCTTTGAGCGTGCACAGATATTAAGCCTGGCAACAACAAAATCTGCATCAATTTGCGCACGCACACGCGTTCACTACAAGCTGGAGGCTGAAGCAAACTTTAATGGCGTGTCTCTGGACTATTTTCAGTCAGCTCGGTTTCAAAAACAAACCCACAGGGTGATGAAGAGGCAGATTAGGCGACTTTTAATTGAGGATGTTTGAATTGCTCGTAATGCAATAATTAGCATTTGTCATTTTAAGTGAACAGTTCATCAGTTTATGTCCCGCAGTGCTCCAGTTTGCCTCGCTGATGGTTTTGAACACCAGTGCTGGCTTTTTCTATGTATTTGTTTTTGTTTTTTTGTCTTTTTATGGACTTTGAGTGAAATATAGAATATCAACAGACCTTTGCTCAAATCTATACTCCAAGCTGTGGGTCCAAGTATGAATGAGTAACTTACACTTTTTCCTCCTTGTTTTCCTGTTTCTCTCACACTCAGTACCCACACTTCTTAAAGCGGGAAGGAAACAAGCTGCAGATCATGCTCCAGCGGCGGAAAAGATACAAGAACCGAACCATTTTAGGCTACAAGACTCTCGCGATTGGATCTATCGATATGTCAGAGGTACAGTCTTGCCCTGCATATATGCTCATGTTCTTCGCCTCGAGTGTTAACAGTGGGTTCAGGAGCTCTGCTGCACTTGTGTTCTGAAGACTCTCTTTAATAGCAGAAAAGTGCCGGTCATTTTTCTACCATCGTGCCAAAACACTTAAAACACTTAAAAATAAGTAATAATTGAAAGCCTTAAATTATCCATAACATGTCCCTCTGTGTGGATACAGTTCTTTTTTTCCCCCGTTTCAACCCAGATTATGATTTTTATTAAATAAATACACATTTTATTGTTGTTCAAATTAGAGGCTTATAAGTTCTAATAAAAGTATCTTCTGAATTAGGGCTCATAACCCAAAGAGATGTTGGGCAGCTTTTTGTGCTCATCCAAAAACCAAGTGACTGATTATGAGCCCTTGGCACAGACTTGTAAAAGATCCTGTCCTATATAGACTCTCAAACTTAAAGAAACACACAGCGACCAAGTCAAGCTGTTGGTGTTGTTGTTGCGTTGGTTGTCTGTGGTCATTCTCTTTGCAGTGGTTTGGCTTTTACTTTAATAAATTTTGTGTCTTTGTTGTTTGCAAGTCATTTTGTGCATTGTGTTGTTGTTTGTAGGCATTTTTTAGTTTCTTTTTGTATTTTTGGTGAGAATTTATAGTCAGTTTTGGATTTCTTAGCAGTTTTTTTTTAAATAATTTTGAGTTTCTTTGCTGCTGCTTTGAATTATGCTGAGGCTGAGTACAGTAATATATCATATCTTTGTCATGCCTTGTACCTCGTTGTGGTAGTGAACAGCTGCTTCACAGACTCTGTACTGAATGTTGTCCAGCAGGCCTGGGTTTTTTTTTTCCATCTTTTCAAAATCCAAATAAAAAGAAGATAACTTCTCTTTGAAAATTTTCTGTAACCACCATGAAGAAAATTGACAGTTTAATAGCAATAACACAGGTTTAATGCATTTATTTTCTTATACTTTTAGTAGATGAATCTTTTATGTTTTAGGTGCACTTCCATGATCTTTGCATAAGATATTAAGCATTTGTAAAATCATCAAACATATGTACAGCAGCATCAGAAAGACGCTAAAAATGGAGGAAAAAATAGAAACAGGCTTTTTGTGTTTTAAGAAAACCTTGAAGACACAAATGAATGGCTTGATTTCACTGCACATGATGCTGATCCACCAAGCAGTTCCCATTTGGCTGACAAAGCTCAGCGGAGCTTATTAAGGTCACATCTCGGCAGCTGAGAGAAGGATAAAAAAAGCATTAATGCAGCTGAGATTGGGGGGGAAAAAGAAGAAGCACAGAGCTGTACTGACTCGAAAGAAAGAAACAGTCCCTACAGTTTCAGCTAAAGGATTTAAATCTGTGAACAAAACCTACCACATAGGATACAGTGTAAGCTGCTGCAAGGGGATGTATGCAGTCTCGTGAGACTGTTGGAACAGAAAGGATCGGTCTGATTTTCAGCAGTATTGTCCTTAAGTGACCTGGGTTTGTTCTCTGCTTAGGTGCCGTGGAAGAAGGCATTTGACCTTCAGCTGTTTGTGTGAAGCCTCTTAGGTAGTGTAGTACCTGCAGGAGGTGACTGAACTGGGCATTTCCTCTCTCGCTCATGATGTTTGGCCTCTCGCAGGTGATGCAGCACCCGACAGAGGGAGGCCAGGTTCTGCCTCTCTGCAGCAACCAGAAAGACATGCTTGGAAAAGTGGCAGAGATCTGGATCTTTTCCCTGTCCAGTCAGCCAATAGACCATGAGGAGGCAGCCCTGCAGGGGGGACAGAAGATCAAATGCTCTGGTATGCTTTGCTTCTCATTACCCCTGATGCTCTGAGGCAAAAACAGCGTGACGCCATCATAATCACCTAATATGCTTGATGAGTTAAACAGAGTGGCGTTTCACAGGGTTTAGAGTGTTTTTTTCCCTCACTTCTCTTTCTCTAATCACCATGAAAGCAATAAAATCCAGGTAGCATGCAACATCATGCATATATTTAGAAACTGGCTGGTTGTCAAATTTTAAAGGGGTCATCGAAAAATGTATGAAGCATCTTCTACACTCAGTCTTTAATCTGCCTGCTATCTCCAGATAACTACTCAGAAGAAGAGTACGAGAGCTTCTCCTCAGAGCAGGAGGCCAGCGATGACGCCGTGCAGCCACAGGTGATTTTATTTATTTGTTTATTTTTAAAGGCTTTTGCAGTTTGGAGGGATAACATGTTTTACATTATTCAAGTCAGTCTGTATTCTCTCTGTATTGGTTTAAAAAATATACGTGTTGTGTCCTTCATGTTTTCAGGATCTCGAGGATGACGAGTATGACGTGAGAAAACCAAAGAAGCAAAGGAGGTCGATTGTAAGGACTCCCTCCATCACCAGAGTAAGAGATGTGAAACAGCAACTGGAGGGCTACTCTGAGCATCCTGCCTGCAGGGAAACAAAGCTTGTGGTGGTTAATTCTCCATCCAACCACAGCGTGACAACTTAAACTTTAAGAGTTTGGCCTGATGAAGAAAGCCGTGTTAATTAGAGAGCTTTAGATTAATTTTGTCGCTGTTTTCACCTTTCTGCACTCCAACAGCTTAACCAAGGTTAATTGGCTTCTCTTGTAAAGATAATTTAGTTTCTTTCTTTATCTTGGCACGTGTACTGAACCGCAAAAAAATAATTCCAGATTCTGTTGAAGCTGCACTGTAAAACAAAGGGCCTGGGAGTCCAGTTGACTCGTGGGTTTTACCTGTTTTTTCTCCATAGAATCATTTTTCGTTTGTTTATACCTGAGGTAAAACTACTACATAGTGCAAGAAGGTTCTGGATGCAGAAAACTGCTAGAAAAAAAGCGCCACACCTATAATTAGCTGCTTTTCAACAAACCTAAACAGCAGATGATGGATGTTATAAGGCTCAGCAAGTCAGAGCAGCAGATGAAAGCCTCAGAAAGCAGATGGAGGATGATGTTGCTTGATTATTGATTTACATGAGCACACACTGCAAAATCGATACCCAGCCAACACTGCAAATGTATCTACTGCTGGTAAAATTACTAAATTGGAGGAGCTCCTGCTCAGCAGTGGCTGCAGCTGTTTTTTGTACTGGCCGAAGTAAATCAGAACTAGGTCACAATCTGACTTGCGGCTCTGCGTTTGTTCTCCTGTGTTTTAGCAGCAGAACTTTAAGCAGCGTGTGGTGGCTCTTCTGAAGAGGTTCAGAGTTTCAGATGAGGTGAGTGTCACTGTCTTGCGTTGGTCTGGTCGTCTGACTGTGGAGCTGCAGAGCCATCGGATATGTGATGTTTTTGTATTTGTGAAGGTGTTGGACTCGGAGCAAGATCCTGCAGAGCCACCTCCCGATGTGGAGGAGGAGGATGTGGACCTGGACAGCGTGGAGTTTGAGAACCCCAGCGACAGCGGCCCAGACATGGATGATGACGACAGCGTCCTCAGCACGCCGAAACCTAAACTCAAGTGAGTGACATACTTATCCATGGTGTTCATGGATTTCCTGCTGGTTAGACTACATGGACTGTATATAGCTTCTGTATGTAGCTTCTGGTCTTTCTAATCGCCAGCAGGGGGCAGTCCTCTTGTTGCAGACATATCTTTTATTGTATATAAATCTGTAAGAAAAGCACCTTTTGCTCACTTTAATCTGTGACCTCAATTGAGTTTATGTTCTCCTTTGTACGGTGGCCCTGAGAGGCCAAACGGACTGCAACTTAAGAAAACTCCAGCAATAAGAAAAATGCTGCAAAAGCACACAAAACACAACGCAAATGGGAAAAACGACAACGGAAATAGGAAAAAACAAAACAGAAATAGGAAAAAACAGATTTCCAAAAGCACAAGGGAAGTGTTTCTGGGGAGACAATAACCCGACGGACCGGTTGCAGGAACCAAAATATGCTAATAATTGCGCTGGGAGACACTTAAAAGAAGTGGAGGATCTATTGGTTTTGTGAGGAAAGAAAAGATGAGAGGTAAGTTAGTGTTAGCCTAACTATTAGCCTAAAAATCCGTCATCAGTATTATATGAATCGTGATAAAACACACCTACTATGTTTTGGGTTCCTGCAACTGGTCCGTCGGGTTATTGTCTCCCCAGAAACACTTCCCTGGAGTTTTCTTAAGTTGCAGTCTGTTTGGCCTCTCAGAGCCACCGTACCTTTACAAGTTTCAGCTCTTTGTTAATACAGCACAATGTTTATTTTGTAAATAGTTTTCCCGTTTACAAGATATTCCCTCAAATATTCCTTAAAATAGACAACAAAGGAGGGGCGCGCTTTAGGATGTGGCCTCTTTGTGACTGACAAGGTGTGAATCTGCGGTTTACTTGGTGTATCAGTCAAATCTGGCTTCTCTGTGTAAGTCGGCAAACCAGTTCACAGCAGCTGCGTCCATTTTACCTGCTCCAATGTAACGTTGGCAGAAATTCTTTTTAATTTGTTACAGTTGGTCCATAATTTTCCAAAAATATTCTGAATAGTGAAAATGTTTAAAAACGATTTATAAAACGGTCCAAAAGACTCATGTGTTTATGTGTGGGAAACAGGTGCAGAGTTTATTGGGACATGTGCAAACTTACTTGGAAATATAATATGCAAGTCAAAACAGAGTTTGCACAACTCAAACGTTCAGATTTGGATTCCTCACTCCATAAGACTGATTTTCAGTCCAGTTCTTGTGTAATTTGGCATAGATCAGCCGTTTCGCCCTGTTTCTCTTTCTTAGGAATGGATGCTTGACAGACTGAACTCATTTCTGGCCGTGTACTTACCCCCTCACTCAGAGGAGACTGCCAAGTCAATAAACCTCAGCAGGTATATTTACATGATGTGAAACAAATGTATTTTTCTTCTGTTTCAGGCCATATTTCGAGGGTCTCTCCCTCTCGAGCTCTCAGACTGAGATTGGCAGCATCCACAGCACTCGGAGCCACAGGGAGCCTCCCAGCCCGGTGAGACCCCCGACACACGAGCACATTGTGAAACACCAAATGGCCTCCAGTAGTTTCTGCTTATCTTCCACATTAATTGATTTCAAATCTCCTCCTTCACTTAAACAAATGAGTTAAGTAACATGTGAGTGAACAGCTGGAGGCAGGTGAGCTGCTCTGATGGCTTCTCCGGCTCAGGTTTTTCCTTCAGCCTTCAGGTTTATCCCTCTGGTTGCCTGTTTGCGAAACTGTAGGGCTTCAGTTGAACTAACAATTCATGATGATATGTCGAGTCAGACAATGCTTTACTTTCTCTGAAATTAAAGTTTCCCAGAGTCCATCAAATCCAGGTGATGTTTATTATTCTTCCCACAACCTCATTCCAGGTTGACCCAGATAAAACCAAGTGCACCGGGGATGACGGCGTGTCTGATAACATCCCTTTTGTGAGTGTGAACCTAAGCTTTTTCAGATTGATGCACTGACTCAATATTGTATTTTTATTATATGTAAGAAAGGCTAAAGAAGATCTCCTGTGTTCTCTGTAAGACTGTCAATAAAACCTGTAATCCAAAGACGATCCTTAAGGCATTTAAGATGTGAAAAAGTGTTGAAGAGCAAGAATGCAGAAACACATCTGCCAGCTCTTAGCTCATAAACACTGTTCCAGTTTTTCTCTGCTTCTGTTTCCCCTCAGGAGCAGCCAGAGGCGGTGACCCCTACCACAGAGCTGGAGATGGACAACATGGACACGTTTTTAGAGAGACTCCCACCGAGTGGCAAAATGACCAAAACAGAGTCTCTTATCATTTCATCCAACAGGTAAATATACATAATTTAATGATAACACACT
This sequence comes from Pundamilia nyererei, assembly GCF_000239375.1. Taxonomy (NCBI): domain Eukaryota; kingdom Metazoa; phylum Chordata; class Actinopteri; order Cichliformes; family Cichlidae; genus Pundamilia; species Pundamilia nyererei. The sequence continues at coordinate 589,891 of NW_005187580.1, forward strand.
TATTTCAAGCCTGTAAAGGCAACGCTGTAAATGCGCACGCATGATTCTTCATGTCTGAATGCAAAGAATTGTTTAACTTGTCTCTCTCTTCCTTTGCTTTTTTCGCTTTTAGGCAGGAACCAAAGTTGGCAGGGAGGCGAGGCAGGAGCACATCGCTGAAGGAGCGCCAACCCAGCAGGCCCCAGAATGAGAGGGCCAACAGCCTGGACAATGAGCGGTCTCTGGATACCAGATGCCACCTACAGGTAGGAGGGTAGAAGTGCAGGGGAAACCAAAAACAAACCAAAAACTATGAGTTTTCTTGTATTCACAGGCGTGGGAAAGATTTTCTGAATATTAAAGATTTTGGCATTTAGCCTTTATTTGACAGCGGGGAAAAATAGACAAGAAAGGAGGGAAAACGTGTCGAGGGAAGACACATAACAAAGGGTAGCAGGGTGAACTCAAAACCAGGCCGCCTAATTTCAGCCAGAAAGCATAAGCCAGTGCACAGGAATGTTAAAACAGTTAATATGAAGATAATTCTCAATTCAGGCAAGAGAGTCACTGTTTTGGCAGCATATATGTATAGGACAGAGGTGCTTATTGTAATGACCGTCCGTGTGTTAATGTATTCATAGACATGTCTAATAGATTGTGCCGGAAAAGAAAAGTATGAGATCTTACATTAACATGAACCTAACATTAAGGTTTACCTATTTTACTTCCCTAGATTCCCAGAAAGACAGTGTATGACCAACTTAACCACATCCTGGTATCTGATAACCACCTCCCTGATAGTATCATCCTCATCAACACGTCTGACTGGCAGGGCCAGGTAAGCAGCAGGCCTTTTCAAAGATAAAGGTCTTACTTACTTGTATACAATTTTCATTTAGGTCATTTAATTAATTACATTTTCTTTGACCAGTAGTTTTTAAGTGTTTAAAGATTTACAGAGCATTAATTATTGGTTTATAATGGAGTCCCTCCTCTCTCAGTATCTTTCAGACATGCTGCAAAACCACCATCTGCCAGTGGTCTGCACCTGCACCACGGCTGACATCCAAGCTGCGTTCAACACCATCGTCTCCCGCATACAGAGATTGTAAGTCTGCCTCCCATGCTTTATGAAAGCACGCACACTCTGGATTAATGTTGCAGTAATGCAGAGCTGCGCTGCTCGTTTTTCTCCCTAGCTGCAACTGTAACTCCCAGACGCCTGTTCCTATAAAGATAGCGGTGGCCGGAGCGCAGCACTACCTCAGTGCAGTTCTGAGGCTTTTTGTGGACCACCTGTCCCACAAAACTCCTGACTGGCTCGGCTACATGAGGTTCCTCATCATCCCTCTAGGTTTGTGACGGCATAGCTCTCGTCTCTTCTGTTGTTAGGTGCACCAGTGGGGTCATGTTTTTGTTTAGTGGGATTAGGCAAAAACTACTTTGATGATTTTCTTTAAAGTTGGTACAGAGGTCGAGCACGGACAAACGGAGGCCCATTAAACTTCAGGTGGCGCTTACAGCAGAAGCAAATGGTTAGCATGGGTGGAGGACTGGGGGCTAGAGGTGGAGCTAGACTGTTAAGCAAGATTATCCATGTAACCATCACGTACGCTATATGGACAGAAGCGTTGGGCCACCTACACATTACACCGACAGGAACTGCGAGGCTATACTGTGAAGCTCCCGGCACACAGTTTTTGTGCTGATGTTAATGCCAGAGCTGATTTAGAGCTCTGCAGTTAGAGATTCAGCAGAGCTTGGGCGACGTTTACACACTCTACACCTCAGCACTCTGCAGTTGAGCTGAGCTGCTGTGGTTCCTAAATGCTTCCACTTTTCTTCAAGAGGAGGCGCAGCTTCCCTCGAAGGGCTATACTAAAACGTTGATGTTTTATGTTTTTATAACAACATGCTGACCTATGTGCTAGAAGCATTACATACTAAAATTATGTAATTTATTATCTTCATATCCATATGATTGGAGCAGAATCGGCTGAAATCTTTGCCTTCTATAAGCTGTAAACACTTTTTAAAGATATATTCATTTGTGACTGCAAACTGAAACTACTGCTACTTACTTGGAAAAAATTACTTTATATGATTTCTCACATAAGTTATTTTATTGGGTTTTGCTTTCCAGACCCATTTTCTGTCAGTCAGTCAGAATCAGCTGTGAAGCTGCTAAACAGGAAGTCATACAAGGCTCCTTTCTCAGTTCTCAGTTTGTGCCTTCTCGATTCCTTTCCTCACATCTTAGTCCCTTCAACCAGGGAAGAAAGAAGGAGAGAGGAGCTGAGGCGACACACATTTATCAAAATCCTTAGACATCCTTGCTTCAAAGTCTGCTGTATCCCTGATATAACTGTGTTTGTGACTTTTTTTATTTTTAAGGCTACTTCTAATAAAAATCAAATAGTTGACCAATTTATAAATAACTCAAACACTTTATGAATAGACATAAATTATTCTGCTCCTTCCCTGGTTTATATATCCCAGCTGTGTGCAACTCTGTTATACGCTGCAAAAATACTTCTGCAGAGGATGTAAGTGTGCATCCTCAATTATATCTCCTCAGGCAAGCCTCCTCTGTCCTCCGACCTCTGACCTCCAGATAGATTTTGGGATCCAGTAACGTCTCTTAGCATGGCATACAGAGGCACAGGCAGGAGGACTGAGGACAGAGGAGACAAGGAGGCACAAATGACAGAAATGAGAAAGCGACGTGCACTCAGGGCCTCACTGTAAGGAAGCAAAAGCAACTTTGTGGGATTTGACCACTAAAGCTAAAAACTTTCATGAGCCGTCTGGATATTTCAAATTTTCTGTTTGTTTTTTTTCATAATTCGCACATTTGTGAAAAGCAGACCAGCAGCTTTTTCAGAGGTCTTGTGCTCTACTAATTTTTCAATATTTAAAAGTGCTGTATTTGTGTAAATTGCAGTGCTGCTTGTTAATATTAGTTTTAACCTTGTTGTAGTGGAAACGCGGTGGTGATATTGATGTCAAACTGCAGCAGCTCTGCACTGTTTTTTTAAAATCACGACTCTCTCTCTTTTCCATTGGCTTTAGGTGCACATCCAGTCTCCAAGTATCTCGGCACTATTGACTATCGATACAACAGTTTGTTCCAAGATGCTGCCTGGAGGGACCTGTTTCACAAATCAGAGGCTCCAGTTGTTGGTGGGCTGTCACGCTTTTCTTTGAACAACATAACACTCATTTGTTCAAAGTTTAAAGAGCTCTTAAAGAGCCACTGAAATGATTTCAACCAGAAACATAATTATGATGTTACATGCTCACTAGCCACTTTATTAGGTACACCTATTTGCTTGTTAACACAAATATCTAATAAGGCATTAACCTGCTGAAGCTCAAAATTTAAACTCAAAATGAGGGAGAAAGGGGATTTAAGGGACTTTGAATGTGTCATGGTCGATGATGCCATCTACTTCCCATGCAACCATCTCTAGGGTTTTACAGAGAATGGTCAGGGAAAAGAAAAAACAACATCCAGTGAGTGGCAGATTTTCTTTGAGCTGCCTGGACAGTAACACTGAAGAGCATCTCTAAATGCACAACACGCCAGACACTGAAGAAGAGCACACCAGATGCTTCTCCTGTCAACTCAGAACATTAAACCGAGGCTACAGTTTGCACCAAAGTTGGACAACAGACGAATGCTGCGTGTCTGGTGGTCTCAATTTAAGCTCCTACGTTCGCTCAGATCATCTCAAAGGAGTTTATTGAACATGACAGAAAGTTTTCTATAGTCAAATGGCTTCCACAGTCACTGGATCATAGTCCAGTGAAGCACCTGTGAGATGTGGGGGAACTGGACTTTCTCATCAGGGGTGTGTAGCCCACATATCAAAATCTCTGAGGAATATTTCCAGCACCTTGTCGAATCTATAACAAGTATTATGGTAATTCTGAAGGCAACAGTTGACCCATACCGGTACCAGTAAAGTATACCTAATAAAATGGCTGGTGAATGAATACTGTATGTTGCTGACTCTGTAATCAGGTACTAATCACCGTCTCCTTTACAGTCCAGGAGAACCCAGATGTAGTTTCCAGGGTAACACAGTATATGGTGGGAGCTAACGGAGCTCACCAGCTCCCTATCGCAGAGGCCATGCTCACCTACAAGCAGAAGAGGTACGTGCTTTTTTTCTCAGGATTTCACCCTCATTTAATGACAAAATAAAGTTACAATCTAGTTGTTATCAGAGATGCATGGAAGCCTTTGTTTTAGGCGTTACAGTCAAAAAATCGGAGTCTATGTTTGCTCTAACATATGCTTCTAATGCAGAGCTTTCAGTATTTTTAAACGGGGTTTCAAATGTTTATTTAAAGAGAAATCCACAGTGATAAGTTACTAGAATCTCCCTGAACATTACAAATTGAATTAAAAATACCTGCACTGCATATATTATTACGTATATGCTGTAAGTATGCTTCTGTGGTGCAAGTTACTCACACGCACAAGAAGGTTTTAAAGCAAACATTAACTACGGAGAGTAGATTATTAGACATTTGCTAGTAGTAAACAGCCAGCTTAGCTCAGGCGAAGATTAAAGGCCACAGAAATGAGGTGCACCTTCTGGTTTCCATTTTGCCCCTTTTTGAAAGAAATACTGAGTGAATAGTTTCACTAATGTTGCAGGGTTTGTCTGTTTGTGTGGGGGTGGGTAGTGTGTCTTCTAAGCATCACTGTGTTCCCATCACTGTGTGAGTGAATAACATGATTTATCTTTGTGTTGTATGTTTTCTTTCTTTGAAGGAAAAAGAGCTTTCATTTTGATTTTGCAGTAAGGTATTGTGAACGATAGTCTGTTTCTCATGTAGCCTGGTGATTCATGCGCTTTCTCTGTGGTTCACGCATTTCTCCTTGAACCCTCTCATTGTTTTTTGGATCTTGTCGCTTTAACAGCTGGCTAAATTATCAAAAGTTCCAATGTAAGCTTTCCAGAGTAAAGCTGCAACGACACAGAAGCAGTATGAGATGTTTGAAGCTGCACCAGATGAAGTTTTGATTTTGACGTTTTTATGAAATCAGCCAGTGGGATGCAAAGGAGCTTTATACACTGATTACATTTCTCAGCATATAAAGATATTTAAAAATAAATAAAATAACCACATTAGTTAGGATGTTGTGTAAAATATATATGTAACAGGAGCACGGTGACCACTGTGTGTGTGTTTTCTATAAGTTTCAAAGTTAAATGTTTCCCCATTTCTCAGTTCAGATCCTCCTTTGTTGCAATTCTCCCTTCTGGCAGCATAGGTTGTTCAAAAACATGTGTATCTCATTCAGCATTGGAGCTTCCACACATGTGCATATTTCCCTATGTCTGGTGCACTAATGTGATAGCATCTCTACTAATATGCATGCTCTCATTTGAGCTGTGAACTCGTACAAAGCCAGATGGGTCCCCCTCTTGTTTGGTCCAGAGGACGTCAATTTAAAAAAGGAATTCAAGTTTTGATTGGTCAGGCCAAAAGACTTTCTGGTACATATATCAAATGAGCACTGCCTCATGTATTTTATTAACATGTAGAGGTTTAACGGTTCTTCAGAACTGCTTTTCACACCATGTGGTTATTTCCACTGCTGTGCATGTTTGTTTTTAATGCAGTGCCATCTGAAGATAATTTTTTTAGCCTTGCATTTTGATATTTCCCCTGATTCTTGGAATCAGATGTTTAAAAACCCTAAATTCTTTAATTAATTGACCAACTTTAGTGGTAGATGTTGGAATAGCTGTTTACTTTCTCATTCTTTAGTTGCCCACTGTTTTTGCAAACAAGGCTGTTGTGGTAGAGAGAGTAATAGCTTCGTAGTGCAGTGTTTAACACAACAGTCAAAAGTCATTTTGTAGTAATAGAGAGGGGAAGATTTATATATCATTTCTATCTGCTCATAAAGAAACAACTATTGGGTGATTAGTAAACTGAGCTGAGCCCATCTCTGTGCTAAATGTGCTAAAAGCTAACGAAAACTGTTTTAAATGGATGTTACAGCAGTAATAACCCTGCACATAATCCTATGTCAAACCAGGAATTGGCAATGGTTTGGTATGGATTTAATAACCATGATTTAATATTTTAATTAGTGAACTTTTAATGTGCAGGAAGCAGATTCGGTTCCTTTTGATTGGACCAATGTTTTAATAATTAAATTTTACCAGCATCCGCTGAAGAGCTTTTAGTGCTGCATGTATGCAGGCGTTTGCTGAAACAGAACAATTCATTCTCAGCGCTGAGCCGCCGTAATTTTCAAGGAACGATGGTGCTGTTAAAGTGGCAGGTGAACATTTACAATCAGCCTCTTTTGTTTCTCCCTCCCTGCTGTTTCATGCTTCCCAGCCAATCATGTCTGTCTGTTATTTATCTACTAAGATGTATGAGATGTGGATACTGTCAGTAAAAATAGGGTGTTATGTTGATGCACTCTTCTTTTATTTAATTATGAGCTGCAACCACCAACAACATTGTTTGGTTGAATCCAGTTTAATATCGGACAAACATATTTATACATGTACACACAAATTACACATACGAGTCTGTAGGGCTTTAATAGCTAAACAGGCATTTTATTGTATGAATATTATTTATTTCTAAATTATTTTAATAGGCTGTGTCTTGGAGAGGTTCAGGTGATTTGATTATTTTTATTTTATTTAATGGAATAGCTCAATAAGCACAACTATATATCCATTTATTTTGGAGAGCATCACTCTTTCTATGCGCTTGCCTGTAGGTAAATATCCATGCACAAATTTGAGGTAAATCTTTAGATGATCCTGCTGGATGTTCAATAAATAATTTTAATAACTTACTGGAAATTGTGCAAATTTGTTCCAGTGAGAATTATTAAGAAAATATTTGGAGATTATTGAGATCATTGAGAAGTGCCACTCTTGGACGTGGAAAAAGCTTATTTTAATTAGAGGAGTATAAATGCTTCTATAAAGTGCATGTTCATAATTCAGCTGTCTTCAACTGTTTACATGGGTTGATGTGCATGTGCATCTTTCAGATATCAAACATTAAATTTAATGAATGGATGAAGTGGCTCAAACAATACTCACGTACTCTGTCGTGGTCCATACCAGGCAGACATCAGGCTCTCTCTCTCTCCGGCTGCTTTGAAGTGATTACAGCAGAGATGTGTTTGTGTTGGAAAAACAAACTGTTACCTACTGTAGGCTGTCTGTCTCTCTCTCCCCCTCCTCTTTAGTCTCTCTGTTTCTTCCCTGGGGGGGCGATGGCAGGTTTCTTCAAGGCAAGAGCAACGACCTTTCGTGTCGCTGAACATCTTTACATTCAGAACACGTAGACCTACAGAACAGTAGAACTTTATTCCGGCTATTTTTCTGGGTATTTCCGGGAAAATAGTTCACACAGTAGAAGGCTTGTTAAATGTTGTAATGCACTACCTCTGACAGGTAGTGCATGGAGCCAAAAGGTTTTGGACTTAGGTTGGTGCTCTTCCTTTTCATCGACTCCTTTATGACTCTAGTTGACTTGTTCCCCTGATGGACTTGCTGCCTTGCTGAACGCCCTCATGACTCTGTTTGGGTCGATCCAGTCTGGTGCTGCAGTGATTTGATGGCTTTGCTCGAGGCCCCAAATCGGCCAAAAGCTTGCATGTTTTGCTCTCTGCTTCTCCAACTCCAATCAGAGGCCTGCCGTCAGGAAGTGAACCCGTTTTAGTGGAGGTTAAATCCAAGCAGCATGTGCAGCTGAGCTTTGCATAGTCCCCTATGCAAGAGAGGACTCAATTATTTCCAGATGTACAACAATGGAAATCAGCATCACCCAAAGTCATTATGCACAAGCTACTAATGACTAGATTTCAATGTTACTAACTTTAGATTTACATTTCTTCAAATTATAATCTTAATTTATTTTAGTACTCTTTGTAGCCAAGTTTAGGAAATGCTTGTAGCATGTATTCCCTTTAGAGCTGGCTACTTTATTTTGATCAAACTCTAATTTCTCTCCTTGTGCCTTCTTGTTACCTGCACTCGTTACAGCCCAGATGAGGATTCATGTCAGAAATTCATTCCTTTTATCGGGGTAAGTATTATCTCTCTCTCTGCCTAAATACACTGATCAGGCATAGCATTATGACCACTGACAGGTGACGTTTACCTCTTTATCGTGACACACGTTAGTCAGTGGGATATATCAGGGAGCGCGTGAACATGTTGTCCTAAAAGTTGATGTGTTAGAAGCAGGAAAGGGCTTGAGGATTTGTGCGAGTTTGACAAAAGGTCAAATTGTGAAAGCTAGACGACTGGGTCTCCAAAACTACAGCTCTTGTGGGGTTTTCTTGGTCTGCAGTGGTCAGTGTCTATCAAAAGCAATCCAAAGAAGGAACAGAGATGAACCAGCAACAGGGTCATGGGTGGCCAAGGCTCACTGATGCACATGGGGAGTGAAGGCTGGCCCGTGTGGTCCAACAGACCGCAAATGAGCTACTGTTGTGGAAAAACTTGATGCTGATTGAAAGGTGTCAAAGATTACACAGTGCATCATATTTTTGTTATGCGTGAGGCTGCATAGCTTCTGACCAGTCAGGGTGTCCTTGCTGACCCCGTCTACCGGTGAAAGCACCAACAATGGCCAAGTGAATAACAAAAGATGATCACGGAGCAATGGAGGAAGGTCTGGTCTAATGAATCACAGTTTCTCTTGCATCACCGGGTGTATATGCATCGCTTACCTGGGGAACATCTCTCTGTGAATAGTTCAAGTTCAAGGTTCTTTATTTGTCACATGCATAGTTATAGAAGGTATATAGAATAGAAGGTAACCAGGCGAAGGCAATGCAATGCTTTGGGCAATGTTTTGCTGGGAAACCTTGGCTTCTCCCATTCATGTGGATGTTACTTGGACAGGTACCACACCTAGCATTGCTGCAGAGGATGCACCCTCTTTCATGGAAATTGCATTCCCATCCTCTTTCAGCAGGATAATGTGCCCTGCCACAGAGAAAAAATTTGATCAGGGATGATTTGAGGAGCACAGAAGCGAGTTTAAGGTGTTGACTTGACGTCCAGATTCCCCAGATGTCAATCCAAGTGAGCATCTGTGTGATGTGCAGGACAAATGAGTGTAGGTGTGAGGGATCTGTTGCTAACATCTAGGTGACAGATACCACAGCATGCCTCCAGGGGTCTACTGGAGTCCATGCCTCGAGTACTCAGGGCTGTTGTAGCAGTAAATGAGTGACCAGCACAATTTTAACCAGGCAGTCACAGTGTTATGTCTGATTGATGCAAATGCTGCACTTTTCAGTTTATCTGTGGGTTTTTGTGGCACTTTGAAGTGGTGCTTAAAGTGATAAACCTTTGCTTTTCCATTCTGTTCTTCAGATGGTGAAAGTTGGCATTGTGGAGCAAACAGCTGCAACATCAGGTACACCACTGTTTGGCCACTTTGTGGTTGTTGAATATTAAAAGAGATGTTTTGTCATAGGCTGCATGTTAAACCTTTATATAAGACTTCATTAGACAGCTTTACTGAATGAAGTGAGCAGCATTGCCATATCTACATTCCTGTTGATCCTTATGAGCTTATTAGATGTAAATATATTCTCAAGGCATTAATAATCAATTCCAGAAGGACTTGTTGATTTATACTGTAGCAATTAATCCTGTGAGCCTGATGTTATATCATCTTTGTTATGCTGAGACTTTGAATAAATAAAAAGCTTCATGTTAGTGTTGCAAGTCAACAAGAAGACATTTTTGTGTTTAAAGTCATTTAAATGGAGAGATGGCTAGTTTACTGACTGTAGGTATGATGCAATCTAACAATATTTCAAAAGAAATTGCAAGAAATTGTTATTCCTGATGCTGCTTGCCTCCTTTCACAGCTCTTTTTTGCTTTTTCCTTTCTCAGGAGACTCTGATGATGCAGCGCCTCTGGGCTCCTCGCTGCTCTCCTCCACCCCTCCACAGGTATCACCCGCTTTCAAAGAGGCATCGCCCACGCCGCCCTCGTCTCCCTCTGTCAACACCAGCTTTTGTGCTTACAGGTAAGATGTGCTGCCTGCTGGAGGGAAATTACATCAAGTTCTTTTTTACTAATGTCCTTGTAAATCAAAGCAACGTCTCTGCACAAAGTTTAAAATTAAATGTTTGAGCCAGAAGATATTTCATCTTCTCAGACTCTATACAAAGCCTAAGAGCAAAACTGGCACATTGCAAGAAGCTTTATGCAACGCAGTCTCTTTGAGGGGTCCCAGCTTTCAGATTCAAAGCTACTGATGCAAATTCTTTACAAAAATCTGTAACGTTTTACGACTTGTACGTGTATTCCTCAGCTGTATATTTGTCTTTCATTTGTTTCATTTAAGCACATCTTTCCTTTAAAGTCTGAAGTTTCACATATCAGGATATAAAAATCTGTTTTTTTGCAGCTTCTAAAATGTAGAAATATTTGAGTGTGTCATTGTTTATTTAACAAAGAATCAAAAGAGAGAAGCAGTGTGAATAAACTAGAGAGATTAATTATTTTAAAAATGAATACCATGTTCGTGTACTTATATAGTGCTGTATTTATGTACATTTTCCTAAAGACAATGACTGCATGAATTCCTTCTATACGATACTGCTCAATTCTCTATATTATCTCATATTGTTTTTATGTAATTTATGCAATAAAGTTTAAAATTAAAGCCTTTTCACAGTATCAACATTGCTGTTTTCCTGCAGCTCTGGTGGTCAGGTGGAGCTCATGGGGCTTCAGGTGGACTACTGGGTGGCTCCGACAGAAAGGAAGAAAGATGTGGAGAAGCGAGACTCCTCCTCCAAAAACACTCTCAAGTGCAATTTCCGCTCGCTGCAGGTCAGCCGGCTGCCACTGGGGGGCGCAGAGCCAAGCTCCCAGCCCACCATGTCTATGACTGTGGTGACCAAGGAGAAGAATAAGAAGGGTATGTTGTATGACTGTGTTGTCACGGTGCGCTGAGGCAGTCATGGGAAGCCCAAAGGCAGGGGTGTCAAACTAATTTTGCATCGTGGGCTGCAAACAGCCCACTTTGATCTTACAGTAAGGGGGCCGGTACTGTGAAACTCCGCCTTTCTGTCAGTATAAAGAAGTTTAACTACATAATATCTACATATAAAAAAGGGACAATTTCAAACATAAATCTCGGGATTTCTACATGAAAAAAAAACTGCTGTGGTAAGGAAAAAGAGATCTGTGAGCATGACTCCTCGGGCTTAAACTGAGAAATAAATGTGCAAAATCACGAAAATAGTAGCTCGTTGTTCAGACCGCCTTGTAACTATAAAACAGAAATATTTTGTTAATTCACAGAAAATCATAGTCATATTCTTTTTTGTAGTCCCTTTGTATGAAAACGAATTTCTGTAGTTGATAGAACACATTTTTTGTTTTTTTTGTTTTTTACTATAATTGAATTGTTTATCTATTGATTAATTACTTTGGTGTAATATGAAAAGCCATGGGAGAGGCCTTAATCAGGTTGAAAATACATTTAAAAGTCCAAAATTTATGCCCTTCTTCATTCATTCCAGAGCCATCTAATGGGCCGAATTAGAGGCTTCACTGGGCCAATTCTGGCCCCTGGGCCTCATGTTTGACACCCCTACCCTATAGTAAGACGTTGGTTGTGAATGAACCCTGAAAAAGTCAATCACCTCTATAGTAGTCATTAAGAAAACAGTGTAAAATGATTAAATCCAGTCTTGCAAAAATGTTTTCACATACGACTCCTGAGAGACCAGAAAGATTCTGAGATCACAGTGTGCATCTCTGTTGTTCCCTTCTACCAGTCATGTTCCTGCCAAAAAAGAGCAAAGACAAGGAGGTGGAGTCAAAGAGTCAAGTGATTGAGGGCATCAGCCGCCTCATCTGCACTGCCAAGCACCAGCAGACCATGCTGAGAGGTAATTTTCTGCACAGACCTCCTGCTCGGTTTACTCTTCTTGCTCAGCGGCCCAGACATCCTCAGACAGACCACAGCTGCTTCTATTGTGACTGATTACTCACATTTTTAAAAAGATCAGATCAGGAGTTGTTCCTCGCCGACCACTTCGTACTAATCAATATCTAATCAGTCAATCACATGGTGGCATTTAGGCATGTAGACATGTTCAAGATGACAAGATGGCATGGTTGTCGGTGCTGGACAAGCTGGTCTGAGTATTCCACAAGCTGCCGATCTACTGATCCGCATAGAAACAGCTGCGTTTTCAAAGATGCCCGTGTAGGTGTGGACTTAGCGTAAAAGAGTTAGTAGTGTATTACTACCTGATTGAATTTTTGAGGTGTGAAATAAACCGCAATGGAGTTTTACAACAAAATATGGGTGTGTGTGGCTGGAGGATGTTTGTGTGCGGGGGGGTGTCCCCAACTTTGGGAACCTAATCAATGCAAAAATCTATCTGGTCTATTGTGGAACTACTTTATTAACTTCTGTTGTAGCTCCAATAAACAACTTTGCAAAGTTTAAAGTTTAAAATTTGCATGAGCCGTGGAACTGAGACCAATAACCACTTTCATACTGAGAGCACTTTTTGTTCCGTGTACTGCGGCGCGGCAGTTTGGCAGTTAATATGTACATTTGAAAGCAGTAACACCTGTTACATCATGAAGAGGACCGTGTGAATTTCAGCGAAAAGCAATGTTTATTTTTATGGGAGGGGCGTTCATATCTGGTGATTCAGATCTTAAGACAAGAGGAATACTTGTTCAGCATTTATTCCCAAACTTTAGCGTCACTCATATCAACAGGAAATGAATCCATAAAAATTGTGAGCTATTTGAAGAGTAGTACTGGATAATGCAAAATAATGCATGCCTTGCCACATACCTAGAAGGAGTATTTGTTATTCAAGGACCCTCAGGATTCAGGGAACCTGAACCTTGTTAAGAGTTTAAAAAAAGCCATTTCATAATGAACTCCAAAGAAGACCACGACCATGTGCTTTTACACATTCACTCAGCTGCTAACTCAAAACCCTAAAGTGCCATGAATGGGTGAAGTGTGTCACCTCTTGCTAGATTTGCAGGTAGAAATACTTCGGCGTGTAACCGTTTGTCTCTTCCTCCGCAGTGCTGATCGACGGTGTCGAGTGGAACGATGTCAAGTTTTTCCAGCTGGCTGCTCAGTGGTCCTCACACGTCAAACATTTCCCCATTGGGATCTTTGGACACACGAAAGGCCCTTATTAGCAGCACCTAAGAGACTGAAACATGGAGGACAGCAAACCCACCCTCCCTGCCTCCCTCCCTCGTGCCAAGAGCTCTTAACCCCCTTCCTCCTACCTTCGCCTGCACACTTCCTCCTATTCTGCTGTCTTAATTTAAACTCCTGCTTTCCACACTTGCATTGTCCCCGTTATTTAATCTTTTGCGTGGTTTTTTTTTTTGTTTGTTTTGTTTTTTAATTTTCTATTTATGTAAACATCTCAAGGCAGAGCTGCTATGAGAATATTTCTTTACTTGGCTTTTTAAAACAAAAATCCTGCTGACGTTTTATAGACTTTTGAGGAAAAAACATTAATTGAATAACAACTAGAAATGACTTCTAACCTTTAACATAATGAGTGCCCTGGTTTCACTTGGCCATCAGTTTTTTCGTTGTTGTTTTTTTCCTTTTCAAATTCGATGAGGATGGTTTTAAACACTTGGCCAGCACAATTAATCACAGCTATATTATAAAAAAGAGCCATCTGCCTCATAATAAAGGTCATATTTTCTAATTACAGAGAAGAAATTTTGGATTTGCAGCCACAGAGACTGTTGGCAGTTCATTGTCTTAAGCCAGAGGGAGAAAGGATAAACGGCCTCCGTGAAGAAGTGTAATGTGCAATAGACGAAATATTGTATGAATGCGATTCTGCTAGAAGATTACACACTGCTCTTAGTGGTGATTTTCACTCTTTGCATCCCTTCTCTTCTTTACTTTACCCTCCTGATAAACTAGTTCAAGGTTTGAAGAGAAGCTTTTTATATCAGAATTACGAGCGCAGTTAACCACAAACTTACAGGAAAAACTTCGGGAAATCCTATCTTGTTGAGAATTGAATGAGAAGATTAATACCTCTCTTATTTTTTATGGTAAATTTGAAGCTATAGTTGTTTACAGTAGAGTAAATAGGTACCCTTGTTCTTTTGAAAGGTAAAAGAATAACTACTTACCAGCACTTCTGAACCTCACTTAATTAAAACCTTATATCTTGTATGTTTAACCCCTATAGAAACTGAGCCAACCTAACCGTTTCTATGTTTAGTAGAGTAAGAATGGGGCATTGTGGTTTTATGGCTGGCACATAATGCACCCTCCCTCCAACACACACAAAATAAATAAATCAGGTTTTATACATTCTATATAAAGCTAAGCTAATGGTTAATGACTGACCCGGCTCTAAACAAACGGAACAAAATCTTCTTACCAGCATCTCCAGATCTCACCGTCTATCAAACATCCACATAGAAAATGAGACAGGGTAGCTGTTGCTCTGTTTGCAGCGCTGAGCTACGCTAATTGGCTGCTTACACATCTGGTATCAACTACAGTACTGTGCAAAGGTTTTGAGACACCTCTCATTTCTTTATACTTTGCAGGAAAATTAGAAATATGTGCAGTGAGTTATTGAAAAACGAAGCACAAAACAGAATATGCATCATTCTAATGAGCTTGAAAGTCAATATTTGGTATGACTATCTTTGTTCTTCAACACATCCTGAACTCTGTTAGGCAAGATTTCTTGTCATTTATTTAAGTAGTTTTCAGGAATAGTTCTCCACGACATTCATAGCTCTTCTCTAGATGTAGACATTGCTTTCCAGATGATATTGCACAGTGGATTAAAATCTGACTGTACTTTTTCTGTGTTCATAATTCCCTCCATTTTTCCATCAACAACTGGCTGAAATGCAGCCCCAAACCATGACAGAGCCTCCACTATGTTTTACAGATGGCTGTAGACACTCACAGTTGTACCTCTTTGCTCTCTCTTTGTACATATTTGAGAGTATTTATTACTCCATATGACCGGTTGCCACAGATTTTTCGTGTAGTTCTTGTGTAATTTGACTTACTTCAGCCTTTTCTCCCTGTTTCCCTTCTTTATAAATCACTTCGTGACAACCACCGTTCCAACATTTCTGATGATAAGCAAACAGCAGATGGATAAACTCACTTTTTATAGATTCAGCTAAAGAAAATTCGAAAAAAAATATGTGTTTATGACAGGCTGACAGTAACACAGGGCCACAAATACAATTTAAAACTTCTTGTTTTTATGTTCTGACACACACTGGTTCATCCCTTAAATTTTGATTTTTTTTTTTCATGCTTGAATGATTCATAGTTCAGTTTTTGGTACCACAAAAAAACATTCCTCTGAAAATAATCAAGCGCAAGGGCTGAACTGAACAGGAGTTACAAACCACCCAATGTCCAAAGAAAAACTTTGAAAACCCTTCAGAAATTCTGGAGAACTATTTCTCAATACCACTTAAAAAACATTCCAAGAAAATCTGTCTCCTTGGAAGCAAAATATAAAGACACGAGGGGTAGTTCAAGACTTTTGCACAGTACTGTACTTGAGAAAGTTGGAGCCCAATGTCCACTGTGTTTCCTAAGAGTTATCTGAATGAATCAGACTCTGCACAAGTGTGGCACACATCAGCTCAGCCAAAATTAGGAAATGCCCCACTGATTATTGGAAAATAATTGACCACTTCCTGTTTTGTTTTAGTTTTCTTTTTTTTTTTTACTATAATAAAATCAATAAATAATCTATTGAAGCCATGGGAGAGGTCATTATCAGGACAAAAATACATATATGCCCTTTACATTTATACCCTTCTTCACTCATTCCAGAGCCATCCAGTGGCCCGAATTAGAGCCTTCGCTGGGCTGATTCTGGCCCCCGGGCCTCATGTTTGACACCCCTACCCTAAGGGTAGATTTTGGTTGTGAATGAACCCTGAAAAAGTCAATAAACTCTATAGTAGTCATTAAGAAAACAGTGTAAAATGATTAAATCCAGTCTTGCAAAAATGTTTTCACACACGACTCCTTAATGAAACCAGTATCACTCTTTTAAACGTGACTCTTAATGAAGCCGTGTATGACACAAGAATCCTACTTAAATTAAACAGAAGTCATCACAGTTCTTTGGTGTGTATGCAGCAGCCATAATCTGCAGGCAGGTCAAATACCAGTGCACAACGCTCATGATTAATCATATTTAGACATGGTGCAGACTAATGTCACCTCATCTCAAAATGTGTGGTGTAGAGCTGTGGCAGTGGTACTGATCTTCTCATTTAACTCGGCAAAGAAAGCAAAACAGCATATCTCTCGAAATGCCAAACTGTCCTTTAAGATCAGCATACAAGGTGAAACAAAAGCGGAGAGTGTATTACATTACATTCATGAATTCTTCCTCCTTGAGCCCCACACTCCTCCATACACTCCATATGTTCCGCTAAAAGCAAATGTTACTTTTGCCAAAGGAAACGCTCAAGAACTGCAGCTCACTCATTACTTGTGTGGTATTATAGATGACTTCATAATGTAGAGGTGAATGTATTGACGGTACCTTAATGTAAAGCACTTTTAAATGTTTGTCCAGTATAGATTAGTATGTTACACCCTGGGAACCTGCAGGTACTGTTGGCTGTCTGCCGTTATGTCTGAGCAAAGTAAAACAAGCATCCGTGTCTCCTCAGTGCTGTGAAAGCAAAGTTCACGCTCGGCTTGAGGCCTCGTCAAACTATTTTAGATTTTAGTTACATGTTCTGTGAGGTTAGCCTAGAAAGTGTATGTGGATTACGTCTGTAGATTTTGCTCCATCTTTAATTCACTTTTAAGACTGAGTAGTATTTTGCTTAAATTTCTTTCAGTAGCAGTGTCATCATAACCTTTACCAGTTTCTTGATAAGTGCCTAAATTGCTTAATTTTGACAAATCAACTGAAGTAAATATCCCTGGCTGAAATGGTGCTGATTCGAGCCCGGACAACAACAAAATATCTCAGTACAGCACATTGATTTCGCAACACAAACACGTGCGGTGTGCATCGGTGGGAAGTAAAGTCACGCTTGACCAGCTGATTATCAGTAGTTTAAAGAACACTACGGTCCATTCATGGCGAGCATACATTTGTTGTTTCTCTGTTTAGAGAATATTTTAGATGTTTTTTTTCCCATGTTGTCTCAGAAAAGGCTTGTTGAAAGTTCCCTAAAGACTACCACTGTAATCCCAACAACTGGGAGTAATAAAACTACTATACACACTAAAATCTACTTTTCATGTGTGGGTTACTTGACTTGGTTGGTGCTCCAGAACTGATAAATTTAAAATAAGAATATGTGATTACAAACTTTATATATCTCGTTAGCCCTACTTCTTAAGAGGACCTATAAAAGGCTGCGACTGTATATAAGAATGTCCATGTGATAAAGCTTACGTCGACTTTTTGCACCATCTTGTGGTACAAACTGGTTTTAAACAAAAGTACTGTCCAGCCCTAGTTCAACTTTCCTCGATATCTTCAACACAATACGCAGCTTTTTTTCAGATTTAGCATTGCATTCACAATAACTAGCTAATCATAATACATTTGATTTCTAGGTGCTGTTCATGACACTCAAGGACGCCTTACAAGCCATTAAAAAACAAAATCATGGTATAGAAACCAGTCTATGGAAGATAAAAATAAAATTAGACAGAAAAGGAAAACCTTGTGTTTTAAGGCTGGCCTTGCGAGGCGATCTACGTTTTGTATGTGGTGCATAGGGGGCCACTCAGCTGAAAGCTCTTAAACCCATGGTGGTCAGGTGGGGAGATACTATAATGAGGGTAGAGGAGGTGGATCTGAGAGTACAGCCAGGGACGGTGATGTGTAGAAGATCAGAGAGATGTATAGGTGTGAGATTGTGGAGAGACTTGAAAGCAAGGAGCGGAATCTTAAGATTAATGCGATATTACACAGGAACAGGAGGAGGACAGGAGTAATAAGGAAGGAAGGGATTCTGGTAATGCCACGAGCAGAAGAAGTCTATGAAGAAGTTTGTATGGTAAGGTTAGATGGAGAGGACAGAATTATAATAATCAATACGAGATGCAACCAGAGCATGTACAAGAATAGCACAACTGTTAGCTATAAAGAATGGGCACAGCTAACAAATACTGCGTAGGTGGAAATAATGCAGAAAGAGCTATATTACTAATGTGTTTCAAAATCTAAGGTGGGAAAGATGACACTTTTGTCACTGTTTATTTAATAAAAACAACTATTTAAAGGCATCTACCTGTTAATCAAACCTGATAATTTTTATTAACAGACCAACTACCAAATAAACTGAGGGGCTGTTTTCAACATCTATAATAAACTCAAAACCAAGAATTCATTATACTTCTCAAAAATGTGAAGATCTACATATCTGGTGAGGACCATGTGAATGAAAGTGCAAGAAAAAATTTGGTGATCTTTATTGCACCAGTCTGTTAGTAGCAATGGTGGAAAAAGTGCAAAGTGATACAAATACAAAGAACTACAGGGAGTGTGTGCATAAGAATTGGGAACAAATCCAGGAAAGACCTGGCACATCTGACCCTTTAGTTGATCCATCTACTGTTCACTGAAGCTTCATCGGAAATGAGAAACGATCTGGGTGGAAGGGTGGCTGTCAAGAAGCCATTCATAAGGAAGGAAAATAGGGAGGAAAAGCTGGGGTATGCCAATGATATATGCATGTGTTTCTAAAGCTCAGCTCCTGGGAGTCCTTCCCTAGGACTGTACTGTTCTTTACAGAGACCTGGAATCTGCTGGATCTATTTGTCCAACTTGGGGTTTACAGCTTCAAACACTCCTATTACCACTGAGATCACTTTGGACTTCACCTTCCACATACGCCAGTTGTTCCGTTTCCTGTACTTCTCTTTATAACCCTCTATTTACTCCTCCTTTCTGTATGCTGGGATTGTTACGTCTTCTGCTCCTTGTCAAGCACCACTGCGTCTTGCTGGTTGGCCGGCAGCTGCTTGTCTATCTGGAATATAACTATAGAAAACTACACAGTTTTGATCTATAACAAGGTATTGCATAATAAATAGATACATAAATATACTGATCAATTTGGCAATAAGAAGAAAGTAATATACTTCATACCTATATGGGAATAGATAAACCATTATAGTGTAAGTACCAGAATAAGAAGCACTAAAAAGTAAATACAAAGATCTCAATTAATTAATTGCCACTCTCTTGTGTAACATTTGCATTAATTATTAACCTGTAATAAGAATAAAAAGAATAATTAGCGGCATTTGTGCGTCACATGGATAGCAAACTAAAATATTAAAATGGTACAAACTTGACAGAGGGTAGTTCAATGGTAAAATGTGAGCTGAATGGTGTGAATTAAAGGGACTGGAGTGCTGGCTGGTGGTGCCGAGTGACAGCCAGGGGGAGAGAGAGGTCCTCCTCCACCGGAGCAGGAAGCTGCTGCTGGGACTGGCGAGAAGACAGAGGAGGTGCGAAATAACGTCGACATCAGCAGGCAGCGGGGTATCCACCATAATGTAGACCCAACAGTGCGCCACATCTTACCCACAGTGTGAGCAGATGTCCCGGGTGCAGTAGTGAAAACAAAAGCAGAGCGGGCCGTATTCGTGCACGGTGAAAATGAAGGAGCTGAAGGGCTGCGCTATGCGCTCCTCACTGGGCTTTCTGTCCCGCAGAGAGCTGACTGGGCAGCCGCTCCTGAAGGAGGAATTCCAGAGACGCAGGCTGGCAGGCTGCACCAGCCTCTACAAGAAGGATATGCTCGGACATTTCGGCTGTGTCAACGCCATTGAGTTCTCCAACAACGGCGGGGAATGGCTGGTGTCTGGTAAGTTGTCAAACCCTCCTCTTCTTCCTCTAGCTTGCACTGTTTTAATTTGTTAGCATGCTAACGCTAGCTAGCCAGGCAGTCAGCTGTAACCGTAGCCGATGCTAAGTTAGCCTAGCTTTTCTTGATGGCTAGTGGGAGTCAAACAGTCAGAGGGGGCAGCAGCAGCAGCTACCTCGGACCGGTCCCATCTTCTGTCAGTGCAGAAGACGACCCATGTGGGCTCTGAAGTGGACATTTTTCCCTCTCATGAGTCAAATCATGGCGACCTCATGGAAGCTGTTAGTGTCCTGAGAGGATTAAAAACAATCATCTGGCCTAGCGTGACAGCCTGTGGCTTGCCATTTTGAGTCTACAGTTTACATTGCACCGTGGGATTCCAGCATGTTAGCATGAGTCCGCCTTATGACACGCATCTGTTTATCTGCCACAATAAAAAGTAAAAGATGCATACAATACAAACTTGGCTAGAGTTAATTAGCATGTAAGGTTCTTGCATGAAATGCAAATCACTGGTGTTTTAGTCTTGCTGGTATGCAGGCGGTGATATAGAGACTTGAAGGGAGTTGGGAGACAAATCTATCTCATTGCAATCCTGTGAATTTGGATAAGGAAAATATTGTAACAGGGAAACAGTGGTTCCAGGACAAGCAAGGTCCATTCATGTTGTTAACGTCACATTCAGGTTTTCTCTGGCAAAATGTGATTAGTGTTAAGGGTAAATATGTAGTTCATGTCTACTTAGTTTAGTACCCCAAACACTTTCTGTTGCAAGTCTCAATACATTCATACAACACTACCATGTATGTCTAAGCACTTTGTTTGGTCTGCTAAACAACATATAGAAAATATTTTTATTTTATCTAGTATTTTTGCTCAAAGTTCTGTCACTATTCTGTTACTTGTTGCACTGATTTCACGAAGAGTTTCTTTCCTGAAAGCTCATTTATCTGGAACCCGTGAGAAAGCGTTGTTTTTTAAAAGTTTGGTCGTAATGCTCCATCTTTACTTGCAGGTGGAGATGACCGTCGGGTGCTCCTGTGGCACATGGAGAAAGCCATCCACGGCCGCTCCAAGCCTGTGAAGCTGAAGGGGGAGCACCTCTCTAACATCTTCTGTCTGGCCTTTGACAGCACCAACAAAAAAGTCTTCTCTGGTGGTAAGAAAAAGACAAGTACTATCTGATCCCTGCTGGACGTAACTACTCTTTTTAACCTTTGAGCTGGAAGTGTTTGTGGGACGTGTACAGCAAACAGAATTTAAAAAGTATTCAGACAGATAAAATGTTTAATAGAGACTTTGATGTGCACTGTGGAAAAGGCTGAGCTTGATTCACTGCACATGAACGATGTTGAGTATAAATAATAGATGGGGGGGAAAAATTAAATTAGCTGCAGGAGTTGCTGATTTCAGTCTGGCTGCTATGCAAAAGAGTCCAGAGACTCTAAAGTTCTGTCAGGCTTTACTGAGCTATTATTTGAGAATAAAATAACTAGAGTATCTAACACACCCTTTAAAAGAAAACTACAGTTGTGGTCAGAAGTTTACATCCAGTCATTATGGGCATGAACTTCATGGTAATTTTGAGCTTTTAATGGTTTCTTTGAACTGTTCTTTACCTCAGTGAAATGATTGTACAGCATATATCTTACACTTACTTAAATCTTTTAATAAGTGGTGCTGAAGGTTCTACAATCACTGATCAAGATTGATTACAACTAGTAGTTTGTCTTTGCAGCATAAAAAAGGAATTATTTCACAGCACTCACTGGACTGACCAATACTCAGAGCAATGTTAAAGTCCAAGGAACTCTGTGATGATCTAAGAAGGAGAACTGCAGATTTATACATTGGTAAGGTCTCTTCCAGTCATTTCTAAACAACTGAAGACTCTAATCATCAGTTCAAAAACTGAGTTTTACATCGTCATGGGTGGGTGTCGACTAAGAAAGAAGGCCCTACTCCAAAATGGACTTCTTCACGCTTGAGTGAACTTTCCAGCTGCCCACATGGACAAGCCAGATGCCTTCTACAGAATAATAGCTAGTTATTTTTGGATAATTAAAAGTAAGGCTTTGAAACCTGTGTAAAGTACACCAGCTCTAAAGCATGATGGTGGTAGCATTATTCTCTGAGGTTGTTTTGCTCCTACTGGTAGTAAATTGCCAAAGTGGATTGAATAACGAAGGAGGGCCACCTCCAAATCCTTCAACTTCACTTCAGATCAACAGCTAGTTGGTTGAAATCTGTGCACAATTGGTTGTTCCAACAGGATAATGATCCCTAAACATGCATCAAAACTGGTTATGGAGTAAATTAAACATGCTAACATTAAACTTCTGGAATAACCATTCCAAGGTGTCTGTGCCAGGAATCCAACCAGTTAAAATGAACTCTACCAATTCTACCAAGGAGAGTGGTTAAATATCCAGCCAGAATTCTACCAAAAGCTTTTTCATGGCTTCAGAAAGCATGTGGTTGAGGTGCAACTCGAACATTTACCAAATATTTTTTAGCAGTGTTTGTACATATTTGAGTATGTATGTATACTCTGACCCTGTGTGGACCGGAGAACATTCAAATCAGTTTCAAATTTGCTATACAATCCTTCCACCCTGGGAAAAAGAACAGCTCAAAGAAACGACTTAAAGCTCAAAATTACTACGACATTCATGCATGTGACTGTATGTTAACTTCTGACCACAGCTGTAGCTTGAAGTTTAAAATGTATTCTTTTCCTTCACCTTGTAACCTGCTTTATGTATTTGTTGTTGAACAGGAAATGATGAACAGGTGATTCTTCACGATGTGGAGAGGTGGGTAAAATGACCCTTGTTACTGTAGTATCAAAATGTTTTGATGAGCTCATAGCCATCATGAAAAGGTCAGCGATTTAACCGCGCTAACAAAATGATTAACGCTTGACTTCCTGCAGGAGGGAAACTCTGAACGTGTTCCTGCATATCGATGCTGTGTACAGCTTGTCCGTCAGTCCGGTCAATGACAATGTGTTTGCCAGCTCATCCGATGACGGACGGGTGCTTATTTGGGACACTCGCGAACCGCCTCATGGAGGTAAGAGCAGTTGGATTAGATGACGAATAAGTTTGTATAGATCAGTTCGAAATCCCATGCATTTCGCACATTGGACGTTTCAGACACCGATCTCTTATGTTTGCTGTCATGGTTGTAATTGATAAAGCTGCTAATATCCAGTCACACAGTGTATTTTAAGTGCGTGTGTGTGATGGGTCTTGGTGAGACTTGTTGATATTTTTACAAATGCAGTGGATCATCTTGCATGACGTCTCCATCCTGCTATTTTAGAAGCCTTCCTTGTGACCAAGTTGGCCTGATAATACATTTAGCAACATTGGGCTTCCTTTTCTGCCTGCAGGCTTTTTTTTCACCTGCTGTAGTCCAAAAAAATGTTTTTGCGTTCCTCTCATGATGGATCCAATCATAATTTCCACTGTATGCAGAAAGCCCTGTGCTGCTATTTGAATGATTGAGTGTGATTGTTTGAAATGTAACATTCCTTTATTAAAAACTGCTGTGAATATGAAAATCTTCTCTCCCTGTAGAGCCCTTCTGCTTGGCCAGCTACCCCTCAGCCTTCCACAGTGTAATGTTTAACCCCGTGGAGCCCAGATTGCTCGCCACGGCCAATTCCAAGGAGGGTGTTGGATTGTGGGACATCCGCAAGCCGCGCAGGTCAGACATGCTTCTCTTTTCTTTGTCTTTAAGAGATTAACATTTGTTCTTCTCGAAGAATAAATTGACTCAGCAGTGGAAATTATTATGATGTTGAAGCAAAAAAATAAGATGGCGTCTGCTTGTATTTTATCCATTGTAGTAAGAGCCTTTCATGCAGTAAAACTTTTTTTACTGAAATGGAAAAAACCTGAATCTAGCTTT